>NC_047662.1:51194381-51494381 GCF_011762505.2 Arvicanthis niloticus
TCACAGCGGGGGTTTCTCTCAGGGATGTGGCTGCAAATTACACACCAACCATGGACCAGTGAGCCAGGCACTAGGCCCAGCACTTGCCAGCATCTTGCCCAGACTCCCAAAGTGCACTTAGCCCAGTATGCCTCTCATTCAACAAGTAAGGAAAAAAAAATCTTACAGAGGCCACAAAGCTGCTGACCAGATGGGAAAAGGAAAGCCATGCTCTGTACCAAGCCCCACGGAATGCCAAAGGCCCGTTCTTCAAGTTTGATCTACCAGCTGCCATTGCCAGCTCCATAGGAAAGTCCTTGCTTTGAAGTAACTTCTCCCAGTCTATTTGCTCAGGAACATTCTTAGGTTACAGGAGTGCCAGTTCCAAACCACACTGACAAATACTTCCAGACTGTTTCTTACAATGATGGCTGATTTGAGGGTCGTGTTGATGGGACAAGTGAGAATCGGGCAAATTTGCTTGCCGGGTCAACGACTGTGAAACCTGTCATGTAGCAGAGGCATGAATTATAAACACAAGTAATCCTTCAGAGCAAAACATCCCATGAGATTTAAGGAGAAGGTCTATATTTCAGACAGACCCTGCCACCTACAGAGTGACCTTGGGTAAACTGCCAACCTTACTTGCCTGGCTTAAAAACAGAAGACCAAAGAAAGAGAGAGAGGGAAAAAAAGCATTCATTAGATTAGATGGAAAATTAAAGTTAATATTGCATATGAAATAATTCCTTAAGCCCCAATACTCTATTCAAATTAAGAGATTTGATTATAATTATTTGCACTCAGCTACTTGGCTAGGATCTTATGTAGAACTTTAATCACAAAGTAGAGCTTGGGGGATGGGAAAAGCAGAGCTACATACAGAGGCATCATGGTTAAGAACAGAGCCCCAGCTTCCAGATATCCAAGTTCAAGTCCTGACTCTCTTGCTTGATTTGCTACAAACACACAAGACAGTCTTGGTGCCTCAGTTTCCTTATGTAGAAAATAATTCTATGGAAAATGACAACTCAGTTCAACGAGAGTAACAGATCACTGCTTCTTTCAGAGGGTTCCCCGAAAACCATACACGTTAAAATACTAGGAGAACCCAGAGGTCTGAGGTGCAGCTCGTTAGGAGAGTACCCAGTGAGTAACAAGCTCAAGGCTCTGATTTCAATCCCTAACAGCAAAACGAACACCCACAAATACTTGCAAAGCAGCATTTTAGATGTGCAGACTACTACAACTGCCCCCCACTCCAGGATTTTCATCAAGTAGGTAAAATGGGACTAATGTTTAGCAGTCTGTACTGCAAAACAAACCACTGCAGCTGAGGCAAAGAGCCACAATTACATTTGAGCTGCATGTCAGAGGCATCTGTAAGTCTCTGGGGGCACCGTTGGCAGAAGGAAGGAAATGGCTATACAAGTAAAACCCTGTCTCTCTCTTCTCTCTCTGCTTCCAGGTACCCGGTGCCACTCAGAGCTTTGTCTTCACTAGCCATTGCCTAGAGGACTGCTTTACTCCATGGCTAATTCCCATCTAAGAACCCAGAACAGCTGTGAATGAGTCCTGCAGAGCAGAGCAGAGCAACCAGCTGCAGGACTGTGTCCCATGCTGCTCCTCCTCTTCCATCTCTTCATCTTTCATGCCGTAGACCACCCTCACCATCCCAGAGCTCCCACAGCATGGCCCACATCCTCCCCAAGGCCCTCTCCCTTCTTGGGATGCTTCGTTTCATCACAGCAAATTCTATACTTAGTGGTTGTGTAATTATGCTACAGTGGTCTGTTTTATTGCCCCTACCTAAAAGTGAACTACCCCAGAGCCAATCACAATTCTTCTAGATCTTCCACAGTGATGAGCACCCCAGGATCTGTCAGAAGTAATTCAGGAAGAAGTTTAATTTATAGAAAGGTTCTCTAAGTTCCATAAGAGATAATCAGACCAAAACTAAGTTGCTTCATTTATCCTATCAAAAAGTGCTGTTCCTGATCCACTAGGTTAGCCTTGGGACATGCTGTGGTTTATACCATTTGATTAGGTATGATCGTCTTAGTAGCTATAGCTGGAACACCCTAATCTGAGCTTTAACAATAAACACTTGTTTCTGGTTTACAATAATAAAATCCAAGCCAGTGTGGACCAGCAGGTGGCTTCAACCACAAAGCAGTAAAGAAGGGAAGCTCTCAGGTTCCGTCCATCAGGTAGCATCTCCAATGCATAATGTCTCAAGTTACCATAGCAACCTGCCCCAAAAGGTCTTAATGGATCTTGCAAGTGGCACTGGGTCCTCCTAATCTAATCCTATTGGCTAGTATTTAGTAACATGGCTTCACTTAACTAGGAGAGAGCTGTAAATGGCAGGTGTTTAAGAAGGGATGACAACAGATTTGCTGGTCAGCTAGCAAGGACTGCCACAAGTCTACTGCTTGGAAAATTCTCTAGTGCAGTGACCAAATTCGTCGTCTCTCCAGTGGAACTACCAGAATATTCAGCTCACAGTAACAGCAAACAGTATGATTAGTGAATGAAGGAGGAAGCGGGAATGTGCTGAGCAGAGGCCTTGGGATGCTACAGCTCATGGTCACTAATGAAGACTCACTGGAGCACCATACCTGAGTGGTTGGTCCCCTCCTTCAATCCAATGTCTGGATTTGGGGCTAGAGGGAAAGATGCCAGAGAAATTATCTCGATGTCTGTCTGCCCTTCCATATAGGGACAGCACAACCACTTCCTAAATCCAGATGACATCAAAAAAGGAAGTCACGGGGCAAGAACATGAGGGCTTTAGAAGCAGACAAAATCCTGCCCAGGCCCCGTACTGGCTAAACAAACGTTTGCTATCTATGTGGAACTGTGGTACACATTTTCCATAATCAGTTCAGAGGGCTCCCACTCTGCCTGAGGAGGAGGCAGTGTCCTCTCTGCCCTTCACCCTCCAACTTTCTGGGAATTCATGCTTTCTATCCTTGCATTCTCCTGTTAGACAGATGGCTGGTGTTTGGAGATAGCGGATCTGTTCTATGCTACAAAGTACCCACACCTCAAAGACATGGAAACAGGGTACATGTGACAATCAAAATATCTGTGTTCAAATCCAAAATCCCTATTTAATAGTCAAATGAGGTTGGCTGTAATACCAGCCTCTCAGTGTTCAAGTGTTCTTAATCTGTAAATAGACTTGAAAGGTTCAACCATCAATGCTACTGAGACACACTGTGGAGAATGATACAGAGCATACAGTGGATGCACAAGATGCTTAGAACTCCCCTCCCCCCTCTCTCCCTGAAACAGGGATGATGTTTCACTTCCCTGACACTGCACCTCACATATAATAAATATATAATAAATATGAGTTGAAATGAAAGGCTTTCCTATTGAAAAACAAACTTTACCTTGTCTTCAGAACTTCCTTTACCACCCCTCCCCCACCCCCAGTACATCATTACTCTTCTTTCTTGGCATGAACGTTCTTTCAGTACACAGAATCTTTAAATGGCCACCAGAGCCAAATATCAGGGAGGGTTTGCTCTTCTCCAAAGATTCTGGGCTGGGGAGCCTTTGTTTTTAAAGCACTGTGGAATCTCCTCCTGTGGGGATCTCAACACTGGCCTAAGACCAGCTCAGATCCGGGTCTCTACATAGTCCC
This sequence comes from Arvicanthis niloticus, assembly GCF_011762505.2. Lineage (NCBI taxonomy): Eukaryota > Metazoa > Chordata > Mammalia > Rodentia > Muridae > Arvicanthis > Arvicanthis niloticus. The sequence goes on from NC_047662.1 coordinate 51,198,016, forward strand.
TGTAAAACCAAGAACTCCAGACCTTCAGAAGAACCTAAGAGTGCTGCTCCAAGATTCTCAGCTGCATCTCCTACATAGATAGCAGCCCTTGACTGGGAGCATAACATTCTGCTTTCTCTAGGAAGCCCAGGATCCTGATGGCAGCCAACAGCTTCCTCTTCCAGTTCACGGTGGCTTCAGGTACTTCCCACTCAAGTGTACTTTAATTCTCATAAACAACCTGTAGGCTGGATACTATCTAATCCCCATTTTACAGACGAGAAAATTTTCAGAAGGTAGTAAATTAGTTAGTGATTTGCCCAGAAATGTCCCCCAAAGGCTCATGCTTTGAACAGCCAGTCCCTGGCTTATGAAGCTACTTTGAAAACTGCTCTATAGGAGCCTAGCTGATGTGGGTTACTGGGATGGGCCTTTGAAGATGCTGACCTGCTATGATTCCTGGTCTGTCCCTCTCCACCTCACGCCCTTACCACCAGGGACAGAGCTGTCCAACCCACCTCCTCCTCCATAACAGACTGAAATCCCTCTGACATTGGAAATCAAAACAGACCTTTTCTTCCATAAACTGTCTCTTTAAGGCATTTGGTCACAGCACTACAAGTGTGGTTAACATATAGCCAAGTAGGGAAAGTCCCAATTTGAACCACAGTATACTGGGTTCAAATCTCATTCTATCTCTGTTACATCGTGTCACTTCTCTAAAATGTCTATCAAAGAAGGCCGTTCTGTATGTACATACTTGAAAAAATAAACAATCTAAACTGATTGATCTTCTAGGCTACTTTTTAAAAATGGTGGTGGGGGGGAGCTTTGGTTCTATGGAAAAGTGGGAGAGAATGTAGAAACCAAACATTATGAGGCCTGCCTTATCAGTGTTTAATAACATTTCTGGATCAAAACTCTGCAGAACCTTATTTATGGACAGACAGTTACTGTGAAGCAGGGCCTTTTTATACAACCTTTTCATCTGAGGATGTTGTAGCTTTCTGCTGCCTTGCTGTTAGTGAGAGATGGGGTGTGAAATTTACTGGGTCTGCCAAGATTATCCCATTAAATTATCTGCCCTCTTCCAGTGTAATTCACTCAAGGGCAACTGCCTGAGCCATGGGACCCATGGATGGCCAAGCCTGGGTGTTCTGGGGGTTGGGGGGGGGGGCAGGGAAAGGAGTCTGGGGGTGGGACAGCCCGATGACATCACATCCATCGCGATTCATTGCCTTACCAAAATAAAGTGGATGCCACAATTATCCCATTCCTAAACAAACTAAAAACCCCAACCAAGCTTACTGCAACAAAGAGCGGGCTTTTTTTCCTGCTGTTTATTTTTATTTTGTATTCGTTAGCTTTTGAGATATTCCTGGCATGCAAGTCGGGCTCCATGTAACAAGCAGCTGCATTTAGTTAAAGGTTTTCGAAGTACTCCCCCTCTCCCTTCCCCCTTCCACACCACAGAACTTTCTCAAGTCCTAGAAGACTGTTCCTTTCTCCTCCTCATGCATGTCCAGGGGCCCATCTCTCTTGTCACAGCTCAAGGGTTCAGTGAAGCCAAGCCCAGGCCTTTCTGTTTGAGAAAGAGCCTGGAAGAGTCAAGTTTTTTCCAGCTACAGCTGGATCTGCCTGGATCTGCTCCTTACTGAGATCCTGAGCTGGCAGTCAGCTTTTCTAGATAGCGTCTAATAAATCAGTCCTCCTCCACCTCTATCCTGGATAATGCACCAAAACGCAAACACACATATACTTCATCAAAAGACATCTCATAGCTAGGCGGAAGGAACTACTGGACACACTCCTCAAACCACATCAAAGTGGCATCACTACACTGCAAAAATGCAATTCATTTAGACCAAGAGGCCTGGACCATCCCCAGCCTCAGTCTGTGTCTAAGCTAACAGCAAGGCTGGTGGTGGGGGCAGTGCAACACTATAGGAATGGTGGAATTGACTATTTCCCATCACCTCTTACACCCTCTAGATGGTGGCAAAGAAAACATCTTTCCACTGCTCTTAGAAACCTAAAGATGCACCACCTCTGGCCTGCATTAAAAGAAAGCAGGTGTAAGAACTAAACCAGGAGGGACCATGTAGGACAGAGGTCAGTTATGATAACACCAACTCTCAGGGCTTATAAACCCAGCAAAGCCATTCCCTGGCCATGTGACCTTGAGAAAGCAGCTTAACATCTCCATGCCTAACCTGACCCATCAACACAATGAGCTAGTTATACCATTGCCTTCCCAGGGTAGTTGTGAGAGTTCTGCGAGTTAATACTAAGGAAGACTTTAAACAGCAACTAACTCATTAAACAGATTGCACCAAGTGTCTGTTAAATAAATTACAGATACAGGAGTACCTTAGAATGCTTAGGCTCAAGAGACGCATGCTTAGTTGAGGCCACAAGACTTTATTCATCAGCTTCTCCCAGGCCCAATTACCAGCTCATCTAACAGGAGGGAACATGGGGCATGAAAGAAACTTCACAGAGTAAGCTGACCTGGGTTGTGGCAGAGAACCCACCATCAACACTCTGTTCCTTTTCATCTCCCCTGGTAGGCATCTCAGTGCCCAGGCATCTCCCCTTGCTACAAGTTGCTGGTATAGCTGGTCTCTGATACCTTGTGGGTTCTTTTCTCCCTGGTTTCATCCCCTAACAAGAATGGAGGAAGAAGGAAGAATTAGGAAAATTCTTGAATCTAATTTTTTTCCTTTTGTTTCTTCTTTGACCACAGATACTAAAAAACTACAGATACTAAAAAACTGTAACCAACAACCTCCCTAAACAACCAACAACCACCCACCAGCCCTGAACACCAAGCATCATGTAATCACAGAAATTATATGAGCCTGACAAAATCATGCATCTGCTAGAGCACGAGGCAAATCATAGCTGCTGCAAACAGTCCAAAGGAGACCCACAGCCCTACACCTGGAGCACATTCCTATAATATTTCTGTGTTTTTTTTTTTTTTTAAGAACCCAAAATTCCAAAACTGTCACTACACAGTGGCCCCTATCTTTTCAGTTTTTTTATTTCCTGGAAAATCTGATTATAGTATAAGCCTATGTCTATCAACCTACATGTGGAATTTTGTATATTATTTCTGGAGGGTTGAACATCCTGAATTTCCTGCATCTTCAGTTAATTTCTAGGCTGGGGGCTCTTCTCTAATGCTTGATACTCAGATTTATTTAAGTTTTATAAAACCCTTATAAGGCTCAGGAAACAGAATCACCATGCCTACAATATGAAAGGGAGGGTCCAAACCCAGGTCTGTCAATGGCAAAGCCTAGGTTATAGCCATTAAGCTTGGCTAGTGGATTCCTTTGATACTACTCTTTTTACTAGAAAATGGGAAATGAGTAATCTCAAGGTTCTCTCTCCTCCACTCACTTAGCAAAACTGTGGTCCCCTTAATATATTTGTAAAAATGCATAGCCTATTTCTCTTCAAATAGACATTTATAGCATCGTACATAAGGTTTAAAAATATCAGTTCTTCATAGCATGCTCTATACCTTTTTTTTTTTTTATATATATTTGAAGTGGTGTAGGTGCTTGTCATCAAACCACAGGCAAAATGTTCCTTTGGATGCAAGTGACATGGATTTAGAAACATTTTTAAAAGTCTAATTTGGAGCCTATTTTCACATGCAGGAGACAGAGAATAAAATAGATCAAAGCTGAGATTTTGAAAGAACTCTTGGTCTTAGGAAATGTTTCAGTCAAGTAATGTGCCTGCCCTACAAGCGTGAGGAGCTGAACCATTTCCCCCGAACTCTGTAAAAGCTGGACCTGCTCACGTAGCCCCAGGCATGGACAAGCCCATCCAGCCTAGCTGGACAGATGACCTCCAGTGGAGTGAGAGAACATGTCTCAAAAGTCGAGGTAGAGATTAATTGAAGAAGACTGACCTCTGGCTTCATAGGAACACCCACATGCTTACACGTGTGCACAGATCCACAGAAACACAAACATATATTCCCTGCACCACACACTCACATACAAAGGTAAAATAAAATAACTCCTAAGTATCCCAGCCATTGGAGGAGCAAAACAGCCTCATTTGTTTTCCAATGAAGTAAATAAATCACTGATAAGTAAGTTCTGCCAGAAGCAATCTGACCACACAACCTCTACCTATCCTGCCTCTGAATGGTGCCCCCTAGCCATTACGGTAGGATTTTTCCAAACATCCCTAGTAAAGGTTGGAGTTTACTGATGAGAGCCCTCAATGAATTCACCAGCAAAACTGACAGGCTCATGGCCCTCAGGAGACTCCTATACTAAATGAAGTGGGGACGGACACCTACTGACATAGCAATTGGAGACTTAGAAAATAACAGCTGAGTCTTGGGACACCTCCCTCTGGCTTCAAGCAGTCAAACCACAAAATGAGCACAATTCTGAGAAAGGCCCAGGTGGGTTCCAACAGTCTGGAGCTCCTGGGAGCAGTAATGAGTGTTTATACTTTTTACAGAAGCTCACCTTCGGGCAGGTAGGAGGTAGCTGGGAGGGTCAACAACTAGCAGGCCAGAAACTATGTACATAAAGGCTTTCTTTTTCTTTCCTGTTAATCAAATAGAAAGGTGATGGGAGAAATACTGAAATACTAATCCATTTTTAATTTTTGTAACAACTTAATAGATAAAATATATCTCCTCTTAAGCTCATGTTCTGAGCCACTGACAGGTAGGGTTACCTTAGGAACCTCAGGCCAGAAGAGTGATCAAGATTTACAAAAAAAAAAAAAAGAAAAGGATTTAAGAGATGGTAAAGTAGCAACAGGTTTGAACCCATCATTAGAATACAGAACAGGAAGGAGAGAGAACATTGAGTAGCTACTGACAGCAGTATTGTTTCACATTCGCAAATTCATTGCGTGGGTGGCTTTTTAAAAAAAAAGATGACTAAGAAAGGTGAACACCCCCTACATCCCCACCTCATTCCATCCCAATCAGCAGAGGCTGTGACCTCAAAATCACTGGCTGATGAAAGGTTAAGACAAAGTAAAGGAGCCCACAGGAACAACGGAATTAATCAAGGCTCCCAGGCCAGGAATCTAGCCCTAGGTACCGTCACCCCAATTGCGCTGGACGCGGGTCGGCAGCAAGGCCCAGGTGTAGTGGCAAAGAGCCAGATGTTGGGCATCCCTAGCAAAACATCCCTGAGAGCAAACTGTTTACAATTCATCAGGGTTTTCCCTTAAGATAGGGCACCCCTGCTGAGATGCATCTTAATGGCAATTAGAAACTGTATCCACCCCCCACGGGCTTGTAGATTAGCACCACCACACTTCAGAACTCTGTTGGGTGAGTACTGCTCCGGTCCCAGGGTCACCTCCAGGAAATCAAAATCCTCACTCAGCTTCCTTGCTGAGAGCTTTGTACCAAGAAAGTCACCCCTAACTTTCAGTAAAAAACTAATTCAGCAGTCATTCAACGAATGGCTCTTTTCCTCAGCTGTTCAGTAAACTAGACTCTTCCCTAATTGGCTCACAGATGAATGATAAAGAGGAGGGACCTATTTATCTAGAGAGGTTAGGGGCTGGAAGCGGGGGCGGGAAGAGTCCAGGGGCCCCAACACCCCCTCAAGGGATGCATGTTAAAAGTGAAGCCCAAGACCCCAAGAGACTTTAATCAACTTTCCCCCCTCTAACTTCCAAAGAATGAATTGGTTGTCTCCACAGGCGCAGCGGGCTCTTCCCTCTCATTGTGTACAGGCTCAGACCCAGCATGGATCCAAGCTTCCCGCAGGGAACTAAGACGCTCTGACTGCGGGTGGAGGCTTTCTCTAACTGTTGCGATTGTCTCTGGAGATGACCAAAATCAAGTATGCATTAGATGACCGTCCCCGCCTTCTTCCATCTCAAATACACACACACACACACACACACACACACACACACACACACACACACACACACGTGCACACCCGGAGTCCAGAGTACTTTGGAGCAGCAGGCCTTCTCTGACTGCATACTGCACAAAGTTGGCAGCAGAGAGCAAAGGTTTTGGTCTGTTTGATGACCCTCTAGAGGGCGGGAGGTTCCGAACACCATGCAGTGAAGACTCAAGGCCAAGGGAGTACAGGGCTTTTGTTTGTACCGGTTCGCGGACCGCCTGGGCTCTGTCGAAGGCACCACTGAAAATACAAACTCCCTCTGGGACAGAGAAGTAGATAAACTGGACCCCAATTGGGGTGCGCTAAGGAATCCAGAGAGAGATAGGCAAAGGACCAGCATCTCCCCCAAGACACACACACACATACACACACACACCCCTCCAAAGTCGTCGTCCTACACTTCCTGTCAGCACTGACAACCACAGATGGATGTCTAGGACCAGTCCCCCAGAGCACTCCAACTCGCAGCCGAGCTTCAGGGCGAGTCCTGGATGGCCTCCCTCCGGCGGCCCGTGTAGGCGGCAGCCGAATGCCGGGCTCCTGGATCAGCGAGGCGCTCGCCCGTCACACAGCTCTGGGGGACGGACGGTGGAACCCGGGCGCGGGCGCAGCTTACCTTGGGCAGCAGCCCCGCGTGCGGCCAGCAGCAGCGCGGCTAACAGCGCCAGCGGTGGCGGGCGCGTCCCGCGGCGGCGCGGCCGGTGCATTCCTCCTCTCGTGGCGGTGCTGGCGGCTCCCTGACGGCGCGCAGAACATCCACGGGTTCGCCCAGGGCTCCTGGCCACCTCGTCGTGCCGCAGGCACTCGCAGGACACTGGGGGGCCTTTGCAAAACTCTTTGTCCCCCTGACCTGCTCCCTCGCCTCCGCTCGGCCGCCCGGGACCTGGGAGCGCGGCTCCTCCCGGTACTCCGCAGCAGCCCTGCCTCGGCCGGCCGTTCAGTCCCAGGCTCTCCGAGTCGCTCTAGCGCACCGTGTGTCTCTGGCTCCGACTCCAGAAGAGCGTGCCCTGTGCCTGGGGCTGCGGTCTCCGGGCTCTCTCGGCCGCCGCTCCTCCAGCTCTCAGCGATCTCTCTTCTCGCCCAACTTGTCACTTTCCACCAACTCCACAGCCCAACTCCCCAGCCCAACTCCCCAGCCCGGACCAATGGCAGAGGCGGGCCCAGGCCGAGGTCCCAGCGCCCTCTGCTGCCGCCTCCTGGACCCGCACCTTCCAAGGCATCCCAGAAAGCAGCTACCGCACCTCCAGTAAACCCATCATCCCTCCCCCTGCTCACTGGGGACCAGCCACTGATGTTGAAAGGACCCTTGAGACATTTTGACGGAGAAGGACTTTGGGGGGAATTCCAGTGCAGTGTGTGACTGGATAAGTTAAGAAGTCCAGATTTTAACTGTCTCTGCCACTGCCTTCGGTGAGGGAACATGTACAGATACACAATGCCCATTTAATCTCTTCTTTCCCAAGAAGTGACTCATGTGTCTTCTTGTTTTTAATCTCTAGGTTCACTACATTTACATCAAGCTCATCCGATCTGCTTCTTTTAGCACATTAACTGAAGATTCCTCTAGGTTCTTTATTGTCACTGCCCCCTGGTCTCCCGAAAGTTGTTTCTCTGCCTTCCAAATACGAACATAGAGTAATATTTAAATTTGTTTCTTTTATATTTTTTATACCACTTAGGTATTCTGTTTCTTTACATAAGGTGTATTTCTCTTGCTCTTGCTTGGCTAAGCACATCTGTAACCTCCTACGTACGTTACTTACAGTGTTTTTAATTTTTTCTCCTGGTTTGCCATTTATTAATTTTGTAACTCATAAATGCTCTTAGGAAATTCCTGCCAAGATGCCCTGGATCATATAAAGTGAGCACCCACTGTGTGCCAGGCTGCCTTGGGTCTCAAGGATGCAAGAGTAACTAAAGGACCCCTGTCAGTATTGTCCCCAGAACACAAAGATGTTCAGAACCTGTCCGTGATCACCTGGCTTCCTACTAAGTACCTGCTGCTTGCCTGGTACATTATACACACAGACACATAATGCAGTTTTGAAAGTTGGTGTTCAGAGACAGGAGTCTACCATGGCTGTCCGCTGAGAGGCTCTGCCTAGCAGCTGATTCAGACAGATGCAGACACCCACAGCCAAACAGTGGATGGAGCTTGGGGACTCTTATGGAAGAATAGGAGGAAGGATTGCAGCCCCTAAGAGGATAGGAACTCCACAGGAAAACCAACAGAATCAACTAACCTGGACCCTCGGGGCTCTCAGAGTCTGAACCACCAACCAAAGAACATACATGGCCTGGACCTAGGCCTCTCGACGCATAAAGCAGATGTGCAGCCTGGTCTTCATGTGGGTCCTGAACAACTGGAGTGGGACTATCCCAGAAGCCTATACATGGGATATGTTCTAGCTGGGCTGCTTCATCTTGCCTCAGTGGGAGAGGATGCACCTAGCCTCACAGACACTTGATGTGCTAGGGTGGGGAGGAGATACTCAGGAGACTCCCCACCAGCTCAAAGAGAAGGGGAGAGGGAGGGGAGGGATTGTGGGAAGGGATGACCAGGATGGGGGCAGTGAGTGGAATGTAAAGTAAATGATAATTATAATAATTTTTTTAAAAAATTGGTGTGAAGAAAGAAAATGAATGACTTGTCTACACTCCCTATGAACCATGGGATGGCAAAGCCAACACCCAGACCTGTTCCCAGAAGGAGGCTGAAAGACCTTAACTGAAGCCCGGCATGTTATAGGGTCTCTGTAAATGAGGTTAAATCAGATCACTATTACAGCAGCCTCTCGGACTCAGCTTTAGGATTTTATAGTGAGCTGTCACTGTGCTGAGGATAAGGATTTTGTTTCCTGGGTGCCTCAAACAACAACCAGAAGACAGTAAGAACTTGATCTGTGAACAAGAATTAGACCACCATTTGAAGAAATTTTTTTTCTAATTAGTTCCTTGTCTTATTTTTTCCCACCAGCTTCTTATGCTCCACAGAAAGCAGGCTGGGAGAGCAGAAACCTGAGCAATAGGCAATGCACATCCCAGCACATCACAGATTCTAAACTTCCATCCAGCCTGGGGCCCTCAGGCAGGTGAACTAGGCTCAGTGGGAGAAATAATCACCTATTCTTTGCTGAGACTGGAGAGCAAGAGCCAGCCCGGCTGCCTTAATGGTTTTCCCTCTTTCTGTGAGTCTGACCCGAGGTCAGGGAATGATAGACAGAAGGCCTTTGGGGCAACCAGTTCATCCCCACAAATTGGTATGTCTTCCAAGTCTCACTGCTTGTGACCCACTCAGTCCCGTCTCAGTTATTTCCAGTCACTTGCCTGGGGAATTTACTGCATAAGGTTCTCTTGTTGGGAAAGTGTCTTTGATGGTTGGCTTTAGTATGCTGGGACACAGAAATCAAAGGAAACTCAATTATCATGCACAGCACAGGTGGCTCTCCCTCCATGATAGTGTAAAACCCATCAGGAAGGAAGCCTTCTTGTCCTCTCAGCCTGACCCTGACCCCCAACCCCCACCAGACCAGGTATCTTAGGTAACAGACAGCTGCCACGGCTGAGTCTACAGAACTTAATGGCACTTTTATCAGTACTTAAACCTTCCGGGGACTTAATCACAGAATCACAGATGTGAGGAATGTGAGAGCTTCAAAAGGCTGTGGAAATCAGCTAGTGCACCCTCCTGGACATTTTTTATAAGAGAACTGTGGCACACAGGGAGGTAAAAGCTCCCCACCCAGAGTCACGAAGCTGCCCAAAACCAAAACAAAAACCAAAACCAGAGCCCAGACCAACCAGCCCAAGGTTGGACTTAAGCCCATACCAGTCTCTCTCTCTCTCTACTCTAAACACTCTTGCCTCGTGTCCTGTGGCAGATTAGAAGAAAGGCTGCAGGCAACTGAAATGTCTCTCTTACAGGCTTCCTCTGACCACGTCCTTGCCTTTGCCAGACCAGTATTGACACAAACAGATCAGAGAACACAGTGTCGCTCCCAGCTCCAGCTCTGAGATCTCCTGAGACTACACACAGGGAGGCAATCCTCTACCCTGAACTCTCTCTCTCTCTAGTTTACATATAGCTCAGACCGTCATCCCTGAGGATACTCAAAAATACGGCAGTGAACAGTTTCTGACACTACAGGAAGCACATTTTAAAAAAAAAAAGCTCTTTCATTCCATGACATTGTTGAATGAGAGACCCTTGTGGGGCATTTTCTTGGTTTAATCCAGGAATATTAGAGTAATTTTTCTTCTTAGAGAAAGCATGTGGCAGATGGCTATAGTGTGGACTCTTGTAGCCATCCCTGTAGCTCTGTCTGTGGTGCGGATTTGAATCCTGCCTCTGCTCTTAATTGGCTGCGGGAACTTGGGTCCCAGTACTTCAGTCTCCTCATCAGCAAAGAAACAGTAATGTCTACCACCTAGCTGTGTTCTGAACACTAAATTAGTTAATGCTTCTCAAAAGCTTGACACAGTGCCTGTCATAGACGAAGCAGCCACTGTGTACTAGCTGGTTTATTAGTGATTCAGAGTGTAGGTTTAGCTCTCTTGTTCTTCTCTTGCTCTCCTACCTCTTCCCCCTCTGTCCCTTCTCTCACCATTTGCCCCCTCCACATGATCATGGCTGGCCTCCCTCCCTCTCTGCCTTTCTCTGCTTCTACTTCCCCCTCAATTCCCCTGTCCATGCCCTAAATAAACTCTATTCTATACCAAAAAAAAAAAAAAAAAAAAAAAAAGAATGTAAGTTTAGCATGTAACACACCTAGCTAGATGGCCTGCATAAATTATTTGACTTTTTTTATGATAGAATATTCTCTTTCAGATAATAAAACCAACTGTACAAAGTAGTTTTGGTATAAATAATATTTATTATAAAATATTTTATTTTGAGACAGGATCTTGCTCTGTAGCCATGGCTGGTCTGGAACTCATTGAGTAGACACGATTGGTCTTAAACTTGTAGAGATCCACCAGCCCATGACTCCTGAGGTGCTGGGATTAATGGTTCATTTCACCACACTAGGCATTCTTTATACAATCTTGAGGTATGCATACTCAACAAATTACTATTCCTTTTTTTTTCTTCTAAAACTCCTACACTATGAGATGCAACAAGTAGAAGAATTTGGTCACTATACAACCTGAATTTTTGGCACAATCTTGATTTCACATATTTTGAGTCACTAACTTTAATCTATTTGTACAGGAACAGAAAAGAATTGTTATCAGAATCAAATAAAGAAAACCAAGAAGCTGGCAAGATGGCTCATAAGACAAGAGTACTTACTGTGCAAACACAAAGTCCTGAGTTAGAATCTCCAATACTCATATTAAAAGCTGGAATTCCTGCACAGCCTATAACCTCAGCATCGGTTGTACGTGTGTGTGTGTGTGTGTGTGTGTGTGTGTGTGTGTGTGTGTGTGTAGGTTGGGGGTGTGAGATAGGCAGATCCCAAGAGCTCACTGGCCAGCTAGCCTAGTCAAACAGTGAGTCTCTTGTTCAGCAAGAAACCATTTTTCAAGGCAAGAAGGTAGAAAGCAATAAAGGAAGCCCTCTGATGTACCCTCTGACCACCACATGCTCACATAGAGATGTGTGCACCACATGAATGCAGAGCCACACAGTGCTACAAATACACAGCACTGAACACATGCTAAAAAACAAACACAGACTTCGAGGCCAGCCTGGTCTACAGAGTTAGTTCCAGGACAGCCAGGGCTACACAGAGAAACCCTGTCTCGAAAAAACAAAAACAAAAACAAAACAAAACAAAACAAAAACACAGACAAACAAATATGAAAGAAATCAAGGCCAGTAAGAAGCTACCATTGAGTACGAAAGTCAATGTAGGAGAACATCCTGGTAATCTGTTATTCAGCATAAATTTAGTAAAAATAAATCTCAACTTCAAAAAAAGTTTAATTGACAAATTTTGCTTTTTAAAAGACACCATTGGGGTTTGAGAGAAGGTTCAGTGGGTCAAGACACTTGCCTTGCTTTCAGAGGAATGGAGTTTAGCTCCCAGCACCTATGTTAGCTCATAATTACCTGTAACTCCAGCTCCAGGGGATCTGACACCCTCTTTTGGCACCCAAAGCCATCCACACATGTGTACATACACCCACACAGACACACAGACACAAATAATAGAATCAGCCTTTTTTTTTTAAACAACATTGTTAGAAAAATAAAAAGTTAAGCCACAGACTGAAAGAAAAAAAGTGCAAAGCGTTTTGTCAGACACAATACACAAGGAACTCCCACCACTGGACTACAGGAAGGCAACCCAGTCTTTAAAATTCGGGGAAATACCTGACAAATGCTTTACCAAAAAAGATGTGTGAATGGGGGGGGGGGGGGGATGGGACATGAAAAGATGAGCAACACAGTCAGGGAAATACAGACTAAAACTATCATCAGACACTACAACCCACACGCAGGAGAGATGATGTTTAAAAGGTGTGTCTTGTCCAGGTGAGGCTCCAGGGTTCAGAGCAGCCTGGAGAGTGTGGCTTATGGGAATATAAAATGGTACAGTCACTTTAGAGAACAGCTTTTCTGTTAAAAGCAAAACCTATACCTACCATATGATCCAGCCATCCCTATCCTAAATATTTATCCGAAGGAGATGAAAGGATATGCCCACAAAAGGACTTATACATGAAAATTGATAGCAGCTTTATTTGTAATGACCAAAAGTTGGCATGCATCCAACTGTCCATCATTAGGGAAATGAATAAACTCTGGAATATCCATATAATCCAATACAGCTCAACAATAGAAAGTAATAAATTATTAACACACAATTAAATGTGGACAATAAGTATGCTGAGTGATAACTACATTTTATATATATATATATATATATATATATATATATATATATAATATTATATATTATGTGAGTCTACTTATATAAAATTCTAGAAAATGTAAACTGGTCTCTAAGGAGGGAGGAAAAAGCAAAACATTAGCCTGGGGTCAGGGAAAGGGGAAGACGAACGACATATAGACATTTAGACATTCATTATATTCACTAAGTGTGTACATGTATCAAAGCTCATGGTAGAAGTTTGGGTTCAATCACATTAAACAGGAGAAGGGTAATGAAAAGAACTAGTAATTATGATTTAAGGAAAAAGAGAATTCTATATAGTAAGTATATATAAAGAACCAGATCTTCATCAGAGCCAGGATGTAGTACAAGGCTGCTGCTTGGCCCTTATGATCCAGAACATTCTGTGTTGTTAGATGACAGCTGTTGTGGGACAGTTGTTGTATAAAGCAAAAGACAACCTTGAATAGTAAAATCACAGAATGGATTGCTATGGGTCTGCATGACAATCTACTAAATACTGAAAAATATAAAATAAAAGTAAAGTCCAAGTGTGTAATTAAAGGTACATGCCTTTAATTACAGCAGAGGCAGGCAGATGTCTGAATTTGAGGCTAGCCTGGTCTACAAAGTGAGTTCCAGGACAGCAAGAGCTTCACAGAGGAAACACTGTCTCAGAAACAAAATAAAACAACAAAAACAAAAAACAGCATTCCCCTCCTGAAAATTATAACCAGTTTCTCTTCCAGAATGGCAACTTCCTTACTTGGCTATTATTCTCCTGGCATGATGAGTCTGGGTTGACTAGAGAGCAGTCAGCCAAAGCTTTAACTTTTAATGTGTGTTTTGTTATGAGGTTAGAACAGTTCCATTGATGCCAGCAGAGTCTAAGGATTTAAGGAGGGAGAACACAATTTTTTATGTACATTACTCACGGGATATAGTTGAAACCTAAAAATAGACTGGAAGTAAGTGTATTTGAAAATATTGCATAAATAATTTTTAAAAACTGGATGGGCATGGAAATGCACAGCACTGGAGTCTGAAGAAAAGAAATTAAGAGTTTGATACCAGCCTGGGCTGCAGAGTGAGTTCCAGCCAGCCTCAGCTACGCAGTTAGACTTAAAACCCATTTGACAATAATCCAAACTATTGTGATTCTACAACCATCAATCACTTTAAAACAAAGAGTATCATAAAAATTCAACTCATCAGAAGCACATAAAAACTAAGTTTTGATATGTTTATATGTATATTTTCAATAAAATGCAAGCAACCATTGGCAAATCTGAAGAAAGAATAGACAACAAACAATCACAGTTAGAGATCAGACTCCTCTCTTAGTAATTAAGATGAATTATGGAATATCAGAAGCAAAGACGTGTAAGTCATGAGCATTACCAACCAACTCAGTTTGGTAGGTGTTTATGAATGTTATGCCTAAGAACTGAAGTGTATACATTGTATGGAGGAACTTCAAAATATTAAAAATAGAACTACCATGTGACCCAGCTTGACCATCCCTGAGGCAAATTCCCAAAGGACTCCAAGCCAAGTAACATAGAAGTAACATGGACTTGCACATCCATGTCTAGGTGCAGTGCTCACAACAGCCAAAAAACAGAACCAACATAAATGTCTACTAACAGATGAATGGAGAAAGCAAATGTGTGTATACATACATATGCATATACACAATATATATATATGTGTATATACACACATATATGTGTGTATATGTATATATACATGTAATACATATATTACAAAGAAAAATAAAACTCATTACTTTGTATGGTAGCCTAAAAAATTTTAAATTTAGTAAATTCTTTGTTTGTTTCTTCTTCAAGACAGGGTTTCCCTGCATAGCCTTGGCTGTCTGTAGCCCAGGCTGGCGTTAATCTCAGAGATCCTCTTTCCTTTGCCTCCCAACTGCTGAGATCAAAGACATACACCACCACTGCTCAGAAGGTTAATACATTCTTACTGCTTGAGGAAAAAGAAGAAGAATAGTACATGAAATCTTTTGATGCATTTACAGAACATTTGTCAAAATAGGCCAAGTGGAACACAATACCACACAGCCATAATCCCAGAACTTGGGAGGTAGAGACAGAAAACACAATTTCCAGACCAGACGCACCTACATAGCGATTACCAGGCCAGCCCCTGCTAGAATGAGAAGACCTCACCTCAAAAGCCAAGAAAATTAAAAGACTATATGCTGAGGGGGAAAAGACCCACAATACAAAGCAAAACAATAAAAGCAGAAGCTCATAATTAAAAAGCACACAGAAATCTATATGAATTTAGAAATTAATCAATATGTTAATACTGGTAACAAAGACTTCATAATTGATATGTATAAGTGAATGACAAGAAATAATCCAATAAAATGTGGGGGTACAACTAATATGACATGAAGAATAACTTCATAACTATAAATGTGTACATCTGAAAAAGTTCTAGAATGATAAACAGGCATCTACTTGAGGAATCTAGCAAAGGAGCAAACAAAGCAAGCAGAAGGAGCAAGGAAGGATGAAGAGAGAGTAAGGGAAACTAAAAACAAAACAAAACAAACCATTAAAGATAAACTGGCAAGGCCCAAACTTTGTTCTTAACAGTATCAATATACTTGTTAATCTCCTAATGATATTGATCAAGAAAAATAAGACAGCAAGATGCCACAGTTATCACCATCAAGAATAAGAACAAGACTGTAACCACAAGTTCTAAAATGCCTCAAAGATAATGAACAACTTTAAGCCATCGCACTAAATTATGGAAAGAAGATGAACAAATTATTTGAAAAAAATGTTACCTAATATAGTGGTAGAATCAATGGAAGACCAAAATAACCATGTGCCTATAAGTAAAATTCAATTCTATGTTACTATGGCAGAAGACAACACATCCTAACTTATATAAGCTGCCTTAATCTTCATACCAAACCTGCCAAGAGACATCTCAAGAACAGAAACACCCAACCCAGTATCTTCTGTAAACTAAACATAAAACAGTTATATTAGAGCACCAAAATTAAAGAAGAGAATCTGATTTTAAACTGAGAAAATTAATCTGCACTAAAATACAAAAAAATGTTGAGGAATAATAATACTTTATAAACAGAAAGCTTTCATGCTCATGGATTGAAAGATGCTGTGTACTATAAATATTGCAGAAAAATTATCATTAGGGCAGAATAAACAATCCAGAAATAGACTGTCAACATACACACAGTTGATTTTTCCAGGCATTGGTGTAATTCAAAGGAGAAAGCAAAGTCTACCAAATGGTGCCAGGGAGAAGCAAACCTTGATCCTACCTCACAGTGAGAAACTAAGTCAGAAGAAGTAAGGCTTAAACATAAATGCTAACGCTGTGAAGCTCAGAGGATAAAATAGAAATGAGCTGCTTTGTAATTAGGGCTATGTAAATGTTTCTTGGGACACAGAAAGCAATAATTATAAAAGCAAAATTGGTAAATTGGAACTCAGTAAAATTAAAAACATATGTCAAATCAAAGCACCTCTAAGAAGGCAAAAAGACTAGGCCCAGGCTGGAGGATATACTATGTGAACACGTATGTACATATATTCATGGTGTAACATGTGTCTAAATTATATCAGCAGCTCCTAACGTCAATAATAGAAAGACGGGAAACTCAGTTTTTTGAATAGGACTTTAGAAAGGTGTTTCTTTAAAAAAAAAAAAAACGGGGGGGGGGTGTACTTGAGATAAATGGCCAATAAATTCACAATCACTACAAGGAAACACAAATATAAAGTATAATGAGCCACCATTTCCAGTCAAGTGAGATTAATAAATACACAAAATTCTAGAAAGGAGGAGAATCTTGGGGTTTTCATACTTTGCTGATAAGTGGGAAATGTTATAACCACTGTGGTAAACTTTCTAGATGTTTCTTAAAAGACATGTCTGTGTTATGATCAATCAATTTCACTCTGATAGCTAACCAAAGAAGTAAAATTACATGGAAAAACCTTAAGATTTATAAACCGGTGTATGCACACTTGTAAGGACAACCTTTGGAAGCCAAGGTAAGCATTTAAGTCCAGCCAGGGTTACCTGGTGAGCCTTTGTTGGCAAAAGTAAATAAGTACCTTGAGGACCAGCTTTTATGGAACCAGTAGGTACCATACATGTCCCCAAAGGAGGATAACAACCAATAATCCTATCCAGCTATGACATCTATGAACCATGACCAGTGTAACGATGACCAGCATGACACAATAACTCTAAGGTACAATAGTGGCTCACATACCTTGTCAGTAACCAACAGCTCTCTAGTTGGACTAAAGACCTACTCAACAATATTAAAAATCATGCCAGGTACCATAAACCTAGCCAAATACCCAGGGCTAGTGAAGTCATAGATCTTGGAGAAGAGCTCACAACTGCCACTGTACTAAACCAGCATCAGCCCTAACTATATTCTAAAGATTCGTCCTTATACCCACAGATAAGTATAGTGTTCCACCTCTTATCAAGAAAACTTCTTTCTGAAACAGAGACCAGAAAACAAAAATCAGTTAAAATGCAGAGCTGTGTATTCCAGTCCCAAATGAAACATCTACAACACAATTCCTACCTTTAAGGCTCAGGAAACATTGCAAAAGACAGGGTGGAAAGATTGTAAAAGCCAGAATAACAGAATGTTTTCTGTGAGACCGTGTCTCCTAGGAATGTCAGAAGATAAACCCATGAAGTCTCAACAATATGGCTGCCTAAGCATGAGCTGGACAAGGATATCAATACACATGCTCAAGTGGATGGGGATTCCCTACAAGGCTTCAGCCCTACAAAGAGGAACAGGAAACTGAAGAATGCTGAGAGTGAGGTAATCTTCCCCAGGAAAGAGCACACCAATTCATTATTCAATTCCAAATGGTCAGCCCTAAACACAATATATGCAAGTAACATTATACAGAATGGACAAGAACAGGTTATATTTATATATTTAGGAATGTGTGTGTGTGTATGTGTGTGTGTGTGTGTGTGTGTAAAACAAAAATTAATAAATAAAGAGTCCAAGATTTCAAAAGAGAATAAAAATGGTATACAGAATGGTATAGATAGAGGAAATGATATAATTATATTATAATCTCAAAAATAAATAATTAAGAAAAAGAAATAAATAAATGAATAGTATGTCCAGAGAAAGGAATGAGACACAAAAGGGGATCTACGCCTTGGCTCTCTTTTTATGAATTTTAAGAACATAAAAACTTCATCAGTTACTAGAATTATATTAACAATTGAGTCTAAATGAGGAAACAGATAGGAAAGAAAGAAGATGCTTCTGGGGTATTCTGTCTACCATAATGGGCGGTAGTTACATTTTCCAACACTCATTAAATGCTGCATATTCTGTGTGCATTTTACGGTGTGTATTTATACTTCAAAAGTTTTTTTTTTTTAACTTATAACAGAAAGCAAATGAAAAAGAGTTGGGGTGCACCCACAGCTAAGTCAAATCATTGCTTCCCAGAATTAACTACTTCAAAACCTTCTCCAGATTAGTAACCTCTGCCCTCATGGTAAAAGTGAAAACAGTAACTACAACCATCCTTCCAGAACCTCCTGGTTTGTTACAGCTCCGCCGTGGGGGAGCTACCTCTCTTGACCTCCTGAGAGAGGTTTGAAAGTATAATAAATGAACCCTTTATAGAGTTGCCAAAGCGGAGTCCCAAAGGGCCCCAAAGCACATCTAGGTCTGAGATGGGAGGTCTCTGTACTCACGGATGCAAGATGGAGCACCCACAGCTAAGTCGAATCATTGCTTCCCAGAATTAACTACTTCAAAACCTTCTCCAGATTAGTCATCTCTACCCTCATGGCAAAACACAGTAACTCCATCCATCTTTCCAACTGAGGCACCCAGTGAGGCTGACGTGTTGCCGCAGACCTCGGTTCAGAGCAGCATATCCTGTAGAGCATGGGACAGTATTGCCAGGTGTACCAGGTTTTTAAGAAAAATTGGAAGTTCTGATGTCTTACCTGAAATCTTCCAACTTTTAAATTCTGGCAACTACAGCCCACATACCTCACACTGAAAACCCAAAGTCTGAACTTCAAGATGTTGAGTTTAGAGGTGTGCAATCAGTAAGTCTACACGAATACACACAAATCTCAATTACATTCTCATCTTTTTAGATCTGTGGTAATAGATACCCTTAACTTCTAATTTTAAAAATTATGTAGCATCATAGATAAAAGTCATATAGAAAACATAAAGTAAAACTTTGTGTTTTCCCTTCCTAGAATAGCAAAGGCTTATTTATTTGCTGGTTGGTTGGTTGATTGATTGATTGATTGATTGATTGATTGAAACAGGTCTCACTTATCACAGGCTCTCCTTGAACTCACTCTGTAGCCAAGACTGACCTTGAGTTTCTGATCCTCCTGCTTCCACATTCCAAGATCAGAGATTACATGTACAAGCCATGCAAACATTTGGAGCATTGCTGGGGGGTCAGATGTGGCCATACCAGACAAGCACTCTATGGACTGAACTACATCTCAAACACCAAATATCCTCCAGCAGAACTAAAAGCCTCATTCTTACAAAGGCAGATGGATTAATCTTGCTTTATCACAATTTTTTAAAACTTCCAGCCAGAAGGTAGCTCAGCGGGTACAAGGTCCTTCCCACCAAAACAGCCCGAGTTCAGTTCCCAGGAACCACATGGCAAAAGGAAAGAACAGGCTCTTCCAAGTTGTCCTCTGACTTCCACACATATGGTGTGGCACAGTCACATGTGCAAGCACACATACATACACCCAAAAACATATGACTTGATCTATCTAAATATCAAGAGATGCAAATTTGTGTGTATGTGTGTGTGTGTGCGCGCGCACGTGTGTGCCTGCACACGCATGTGCATGTATGGTATAAGAAAATAGATGCATTGTTACCCAGGCAAAGACTGATACAAAGCTCCTTGGGGTGATGGATGTGCTTATCATCTTGAATGTGCTTATGGTTTTCATGGGTGTGGTCATATGTCAAAATTTATCAAATTGTACACATAAGACATGTGCTCCCTATTTTAGGTGGGCTATTAATCAATAAACTGATTTTAAAAGGGAAAGAGTGTGGGCTGGCAAGATGGCTCAGCAGGTGAAGGCACTTGCTAGCAAGACTGAGTGCTTCCTCTGAATCCCAGGACCCAAACAATGGAAAGAGGGAACAAACTACCACAAGTTGTCCTCTGACCGCTATGAATATACTGTGGCTTGGGATTCACTTACACATATGCACACATACACAAACACAATGTAAATAAACAACAGTAACATTTTTAAAATTAAAAAAAATTAAAACAAAAAATACATAGGCCCAAAGACAACTGAACTGAATATAACCCTCAAGATGCCAGCTGTGACTCTTGCTTGCCTTATTCCTCCTCCTAAAAATAAAATTGAGAAGGCTGAGCTCTCGAGGGACACCTTGGCCTGCCTTAGTCAGGTTCCACTGGTTAACTCTGTGTGTGGAAGATTGATAAGAAAAGACTCAAACTGAGTATAGTTGGGTCTTAGCTATGTCTTAGGAGCTGCTTTCACAGTGGAAAGCCGACTAAAGAGCAAAAGGTCTGCTCTGCTTCTCCTGAGCATCTTAGCTCATGACCTTGAGCTGTTTGTTAATGTTCACAAGATCTCAGTTTCCTCATCTCTACACATGTCAAGAATGTCTATGTAAGAATCTTCTGAAAATAAAACACGCTATGTTCAAGAAAGTCTGAAATAAACACTAGTGGGGTGAGACAGCTAGGTGTTCTGTACTCTATGAACCAACTGATATGACTGACAAGGCAGTGTAAAGCTTTCTCTAGGAAGGGTAGCACTGGCCAGTCTAGCTTTGAAATACCAGTAGAATGTGTGTTAGGACAACAATGACGACGACGATGATGATAGAAGTTACTAGGAAGACAGCTACAGAAGGAGTATGAGTTTTTCTCTTTCCAGAAAAGATCCAGAGGGTCTTGAAAAATGGCAGCCTGGCAGCCATATTTGGTCTTCTGACTTATTCTCTAAGTACAAACTGTTTTAAGAAATGTTATCCAGGCCAGGTGTGGTGGCTCATGCCTTTAATCTTAGCTCTTAGAAGGCAGAGGCAAGCAGATCTCTGAGTTCTAGATCTACAGAGCAAGTACTAAGACAAGGACAGCCAGGGCCACACAGAGAAACCACGTATTTAAAAGCAAAAGTGGGGAAGGGGGAGATGAATGAAATTCCAGTCTACATATAAAGTTTGTGATGTTTCATATAATATAAATGTCTTGTTTATTTGCTCTAGAGAAGTAGAACTATCAATATTTCAGGAAGGAGGGAACCAGAAGACAGGAGAGCAGGTCTCCTCAGATACCCACGGTTCCCACAATCCCCTTACACTCTGACATTATCTCTTCCTCATTCAGGCTGACCCTGGCCAATGGAGGAACCTACGCTTACAAACCACGTCTTCTGTTCTTCCACAGTTAGCCACTGCTTCCAGAGAACCAAACGAACCTATGACTTGTTGTCTAGAAACACTGATTAACATTTGGGCAGCCATTCAACAGCATCGAATCCTCCTGGCCCCACATACCAATGAAGGCAGTGATCTGGCAATCTAACAGGTTGAAGAAATTCCACCTGGATGTTCATTGCTTACTACTTTATTTGTGGTGTGTGTGTGTGTGTGTGTGTGTGAGAGAGAGAGAGAGAGAGAGAGAGAGAGAGAGAGAGAGAGAGAGAGAGAGAGAGAGAGAGACATACGGGTACAGAGAGTGAATTCAGGCCATTGAACTTCCATGCAAGTGTCTTTATCCACTGACCCATCTCATGAGTCCTCAACCTAGATTACTTTGGACACCAAAGTATATATTTTTGAGGTCTTCTAACTCTCAAATGATCCAACTTGACCTTGTACCTTGATCAAATATATCTACCTGACATGACAAGGAAAATGTACCCATGAAACTGTATGGTTGCCCAAACAATGCCAGCATAATGACAACACCAGCTGACATGCCATTGTTGACAGGGAAATTTTACATGATCCTACTCCAGATAAAGAGCTTATGTATGGTCAATGACTGCTGAGAGAGATTCCTCCAGAGATGAGAGTCCTCATAGAATGTCAAACCTAAATTGTCAACCCTGTACAATGAACACAGAAGCAACATTAAAAATGGACTCAGTAGGTTTATATACATACGTGTATCTATACATGCAACAACAATAATTAAATAAAAGATCATGAAATTGGGAAGAAGAACATGGAAAATTTCCGGGGGGGGGGGGGGGAGAAGGCAGTGGGAATGATGTAGATACAGTGCTTATGTAAGAAGGTTTCAAAAAACTAACAAAGTTAAAGCTATACACACCCATCCCCATAGACCCTGCTCAACAACAGTGTCCCTAAGCAGTTTTGTACCCACATTCAGCTTCCTGGGGAAATTGCCAACACTGCCCCGATCACTAATAAACCTTCAGAGGGGGAGCCATGTGTGGTTAGGATGAGAGATGAGGAAACCAACAGTAAAAACCCCATTTCCTCTGCAGGAACCCCTCATTGCCTACAATTAATGACCATAGATCACGTTCTGGCTCCACAGCAGTTCCTCATGGCACACAAAGGTAAGTTAAAACGTATGCTCTCAGACCTCGGCATACATCTGCACTTGATCTTCTGTCAATACAAAATGTCTTCCCTCTGTCAACCTAAACACTAAATCAGGAAGCCTGCAAGGAAACCATCCCATTTCCAAACATTTTTCAAGGCCAGAATCTAGAAGCAGATGCACCGTCTCACTTGTCAAACCTTCTAACTGCAGATTCAGACTGTAGAGAAGAATTTGAAGTTGTAGGTACTCGGATTATTCTGGATTTTGCCAGCATAAGACTGAGGTCATCTTGAGAATAATTACCCTAGACAGTAATGTACAGCTATGAGAAAGCCACCGTGGAGCAAAGCAAACCATTTTCTGTGCCTACCGTTTGTTTTATTTTCTTTTGTTTTTATAAACAGTGAGATTCCTGTGGTTAATATTTTTAAGGATTTCATTCCTCTGGAGAATTGTGTGACATACGACCCATTTTCTATAGTTATTTGCTAAATGACACAGTTAATGTTCTATTGTCTGGCATAATTTATAAATACTGTGGAGACAAGAAGGGAAAGAAAAAATACCAACCAAACAACAAGAAACCTCACAATCATTTTAAGAGAATGTTTTATACATTTTAAAAATAAACACAGGTACAAATAGACCAGAGACATCAGGATGCACAAACACTTCTGGTTTTCTCTTCCATCTTACTCAGAACCACCATCTACTCAGAACCACCATCTACCCCAGACTTCCTTATCTCTCTAACAAATACCAGATTCGTATTGACACATTTAATCTGCTTCTTGACATAGACACCCAAAACTCTGGAATGCGGGTGTCTCTTCCAGCCACTATTATCTCCACATGCTCAAAACACAATCACTAGTCTCAGCTCTGTTTTCCAAAGCAGACCCCATTACACACAAAGCATCTGTCCTCCTGTGAATAGAGAAGCATCTTGATTCCTCTGCCTCCTGCTCTGAGGAACGTACTTGGCACAGATGACAGTCTTTGATCAGCAGGCTTCCAAAAAGATACGGATTTCTTTGCCATCAGCAAGCAAGCTGCAGTCATTTTTTTTTTCTTTACTACAGTTTTTAAAGGGAAGGGAAGGTGGGGAAAGGGATCCTTTAAAAACTAAGAGGGTGAGGGTTGTGTTAAATGAACACAAGGACATTTGCCGGTCATCCCCCAGGGGACTGCATAGAAAGTATCAGCATAGTTCAGGCACTGAGCACATTAGTTTTTTCCGCAGAGATACTGTATCCAATTTTATGTTACTGCTCCCTGAACTCTGAGTTCTAGATTTATAACAGTATTAAGCACATATTGATACTATGGGGTTTTTTTTTCCTCATCTCTCTGTAACTTTTTACACAATTTCAAAGAACCCTGGGCTAAGTTAGCAGCATGCCTGTTCACAGCTGAAGAAACTGAAAGAGAGAGGCAGCATTTCCCACTGAGTTACATACAGTCTGTATGAGGGACTCAGGGTTCTGGTTTCAGGGTCCAAACACCCACTCAGAGCATCACCAGGGATTCTAGCATGAAATGTTAGAGCTTGTTGGTTATTATCTCTACAATGTAATAGGGCAGATTTTCATGGCAGGCACAGAGAGAACGGGGGTGGGGGGTGGGGAGGGGGACGGGGTTGCAGAGGAGTGATGAGATGGTAACTATGTCCAAAATTGTCTTTATTATACATAATTGAACATGATAGAAGAAATATAATCGTTCTTTCTTGACACAGACGCTAGTTAAGCCCTGGGTGCCAAACAGGAAACTGTCTAGTTCCACAGTATGTGTCACAGCAGTTTGCTCTCACAGGATAGGAAGAAGAACTCATCTGGGTGTAGCCAATCCAGAGGTTGAATTCCTCATAGAAGTTGTGACTTTTAGCATAGACCACAAAAGCTTTGCTTTCACCACCACCACCACCGCCTCCTGCCAGAAAGAAAGAAAGAAAGAAAGAAAGAAAGAAAGAAAGAAAGAAAGAAAGAAAGAAAGAAAGGAAGGAAGAAAGAAAGAAAGCTATGCTTCTTGATCATTTGAGCTTGTAAGAATCTCAGTAACAATATGAAAATCTTTCACATTGAGAGAACACTGGTGATTTAGACCTGCTGGGAGCAACAGAAAGAGATAGGAAGAATTAGAAGGCCAAGACAGGATGCTTCAAGCCCTGGCCCAAAAGATAAGCATAATCATAGTAGGCTCATTTAGTAACCACCTCACATTGTTTCTTGGTTTTGTCCCAGCACTTCCTTGAGACCAATATATCTGCTTCCGTTTTACAGATGAAAAACCTGCAGCTTGGAAGGAACAGAGGATGCTCTTGGAAGTCATTTGGTGACAATGTGGTTAACAGCAGCCTTGTGACACCAGGGAAAGCTGGGTGATCTGAAAAGCATTTCCCAGTGATAGGGGGACCAACTGTGCTGTGTTGCTCAGGATTCAGCTGTTCCCCAGGAGGCAAGAATTTCAGTGTAAGCTGGTTTGGCCCCTCCAGGAACGGTGTGTAGCTTCCAGCAAGTGTCTCCCCTCTCTGGATCACAGAAGAGCATGGCCTGAAGTATGTCACTGGTCCCACTGAGTGCTGAAATCCAGACACAGAATCATGTTGATCACTCATGGACTCTGTGGTGTCACCTCTGCTCTCTAGTTAAAATGGAGTTCTCTAGTTTAATCACAGAATCAACGGTGACATCAGTACTTTAGGGGCAACTGCTTCCTCCAGAGTGGGATGACTTCCCTTTGCCTGTTAATTTATTATTTCAGAGTTCTTCAGGTTGGGATCTTAAATGGGTCACCTGGACTGTGCTGGCTTCTGAGGAGTTATGGTAACATCGCTGTCTAGTTCCTAGATTCACTTGCTCTCCTGAATTCACATCCGTATATTATTCAGACCTCCCCTTTCTTCTCTTAAGTCTCTTCGTCTGATTGGCACTCCCACTGCGATTGAACCAGGACACTTGTGATTACATTGGCTTGTCCAGTCTATTCAGACTTGTCTCCCCACCCAAAATTCTTAACTGAATCACATTGTCAAAATAAAATTGTCAGTATAAATTTATATTTTTAAACATTTCTCTTATGGAGAATCCCAGGGTTGTTCAATTTGCTACCTTTGGGTTGCATGCACCCCAGGATAGCTACAAATGCTTCAACACAAAATTATAAACTTATAATTAATTTAAATAAAATTACTATATATACTATATATATTTTATAAATTATAAATATACTATATATATATTTTGAGATTGTGTGTATGTGTGATTTTTGTGACTCTATTGCAAGACTATTGAGTGTGATCATTGTAAGGAACAATGTTTATATATTATAGTTATGGACATTAATGGTAACCAAACATATATTTCAACTTCAGAAGTAATAGTGGTCCCGCTTTACAGATGCCGGTGTTTGGAGTGAGAGATGTTAAGAATCTTGCTCAAGGTTCTCCAGGCAGCAAGAGTAGGTGCCAGTAATGACCAGCAACACACAGGTGGAGTACACTTGGGTCAGTGAAAGAGGCATTTATATTACTCTACTTTAGTGGTGGAGAAATGGAGACACAGAGAGGGCAAATCACCTGCCAAATAACGTAGCACACAAGACCAAGCCAGAACTCAAGGCCATCTAGACTCAGAGCACAGGCTTTGCCATGGTTCTTTGAGTTCTCCATCAGCCAATTCTGACTTCAAGCCCACCACTCACCCCAAGACATCGGAGCATTCAGCTCTCGGCACAGACATGTCAAGTATCCTTCCAACAAGACCATATGTCAGCGGCTTCAAAGGTACACCTCTGGGGAGTCTGTGATCTCAGTGGTACTGGAGGAAACACATTTCAGGAATTTTGTGTCTTAACTTCAGATTGCAAACAGTACTAGCAGTGGGGTGGAAATCCTAGTAAAACTTCATCTAATTAAACGAACATCTGTTTTCCTGGAATTTGACAACATTCTCATAGAAGAATGGAGAGACTGGACAGCTCACTGAGAAAGTTTAAGTGTACTTTCTCATGAAGCTCTGTTAGTTGTAAAAACTATAGAGATGAAGTAAATGGGTAAACAGTCTGGATTTTACTACCTCTAAAAGAAGCAAGACAGATACATTCTCTATCTGCCTAACTCTAAGCCATTACATCTTTCCCTTCCCAGTCTAGTGCTAATAAAATCCAAAGACTGACTGGTCAAAGAGAGGGAATTTGGTGGACAAAAGGATTTTGGCAGGGGTGGGGGGTGTGGGCAGCATAGATCAGGACCCTGAGAGGTGCCACTGCCCTTCACTTACTTTGACATTGGGTCAAGCACCATGGCAGAACACTTGTATAATATGGGTAGATTTTTGAAGCATTTCGCAGTGTGTTTTTGCCAGCAACTCCTCCACCTCTTGAGTCTGGGCTGTCTTACCATCTTATTTAGCAGTACATTTCGGCAGAAGGGATAGGATGACAGCCGCAAGTGTAAGGACTAGAATCAAGACCTAAAGGTCCTAAGATGGAGTTCTGAAGCACCACACCCTCCCCTGTGCCCTGTCCCCGGGGGATAGAATAATGACCAGCTAGCTTGCGAGGCACTGAGACACTATGACAAGCTGGGTGATGTACTTCCAGAAAGGACCTTCAAAATCAGTTATGTCCTGCAGACTCTAACAAGCTCTGGGGACACCGTCTATCTTAGATTAGTGTGGCTGTTCAGACACTGTTCGGATTCTTGAGTAGCAATAAATATTTGGTTTTTTTTTTTTTTTTACTTGTAAATGCATTTGATCAGATTTCCATTAGTTATTAAACTTGGCTCCAGTTCCTAGGTAGAGAGACCACCAGCTAAGGGTTTAGAGTCGAGGAATATAATTATACCTCTGCCTTGGTCACAAGCTAGCTATCAGCCTTGGAAAAGTTTCTTAACTCACTGAGTCTTGGTTCAATCACATGAAGCACACATGACTACATGCATGTAAAGAATAAATGGACTGTATGATTAGAATGCAGTGGGGACTTACTAGTGGGTTACCCAGCCCCCTTCTTTCCAGTTCTGAAGCTGGGCTCTCTCTCTCCGAACCCTAGTGTGGGATTCATATCATAACCTACTTTACTGGTGGATTGCTTGCTTGGAATCTTGTCTCTTTGGTCCAGGATCCAGTTTCTAGTCTTGTGCGCACTCAGACAGACAAATCAGGTGCCTCTTGGTGCATGCTACCTCCAAAATAGAGCAGTGTCAAAGTCATGTTTCAAGTGGGTCAGTGAGTGAGTATGCTTCCTCAAGTCCCTGTTGCCGAAGTTCTCTGCTGCCTTGTGATGACTTTCAGAACAAGCGCTGGATCTGACCCGCCTTCCAGAGCCGCAGCGGCAAACTTTTGCGTGGTCCCATGTGCTTTGCAGAGACTGCCCTTCTCACATTTCTGCATGGACGCTCTCCCTTGCACTTTTCCCCCTGCTTGTCTGAAGATCTGCACAAGAAACTCAGACAGCAGTGACTGACGTCCCCCAGGAATGGCTTAGTGAGGCCTTGGCTGCCAGCTGACTCGTGGGGCGCGTGCTTGTCCAAAGCTTAGGCACGAAGCTGGGTGAGAGCAAGCCCAGTGACTTCACTGCCTTGTGTGAGATCAGAGGTTCCTTGCTCCTAAGGGAAAGGCAATTACACAGGGAGGTGGATGGAAAGCACATGTGATATATAAAATGAAGCGAGATTTCCAAAAACAACACACTGGGTCGTAACTACTCACACTTGGGGGGCTCCCTGCACCTCAGCGCTGGCTTTTCATAGGGGGTGTCTTATTGAGCTCTCTCGGTATTCCTGGTCGGAGTCCAGGCAAAGGCTGAGGTCACACAATGAGTGACAGTGACGGAAACTGGGCTCGTATACAGCTCTCTGGACCCTGTCTTCAGCACCCTGTATTATTCCGTTGTAGCTAGTACACTTCTGACCATGATTTAGGGCTGATGTTTTTGAAATTTTCTTATAGAGGCCTCCCTGCCAGGAGGCAGAATGAACATCCCTCAGTACAAAGGGCTGCCAGGACCCATGTTTTATGTAAACAATTCATTCATGCTGTGAATTTGTTTTCATTATTTGCATTCTATTTACATTAGATATATTTTGTATTCTTAGTGTGAAAGTAAGGCTTTGGCTTAGGTTCTCCTAAAACCTATGTTTTAGGAAGCTGTTTTTTCTTCATTCCTGGCCACTTCAGGGGCCTGGAACACCAGTTCCATCTAGAAGCTTTAAGGCAGCATGAAAGGCAAGCGTGTAACACACGTACTTCTTCTGAAGGCTTCATGCATGAGCCATCACCTCAGTAAAGATCTGTTGTTTTGTTTAAAAAAAATAGGTTAGTTTTATTTTTAATTGTGTTTACATTTAGGTGTGTGTATCTATGTGTACATCCATATGTGTGCAGGTGTCTTGTGGAGGCCAGAAGAGGGTGTCAGAGCCCTTGCAGATGGACTTATAAGCAGCTGTGAACCACGTGACCTGAGTGCTGGGAACCAAACTCAGGTCTTCTGCAAGGTCAGCAAGTGCCCTTAACTGCTGAGCCATCTCTCCAGCCCCTTATTTGGCTTTTGAGACAGAGTTGCACTTAGAACTAGGGATCCTCCTGCCTCAGGTTTTTGCATGCTGGGATTATAGCTGTGTGTCATCATGTCTGGCAAGTGTGCCGTTTCACTTGGGATTGACAGAAGCTTTGTCAACTTATGCCCCAAATATTCTCCTCTGTGCCTATAACAATGGAAAGACATGCTTGCCAGGTTTGCTCTGGCTCAGGGTGTAACAATAATAAGCTTTTGCATCACAGCTATACTGGGGCCATTTGAAGAACAGAAATCATGCTGTATAAATGGAAGAAGAAATGGGATGTGCAAGCAGAGGCAAAGGACTATTCATGTGGAAAGCTCACCTATAAAGATGAAACAAAGGGCCTTGGACTTACTGTAATGCTTTGAGTTACCTAACATTGTCTGTTTAGCTGTGTCACTAGAACCCTTGAAGGGAGCCCCACTGTCCCTCAGGGAATACATTCCTCATTATTCCCCCAGGAGGCTTTTGCCATCACAACTTCTCAGTGCTCTAAAGCTCAAGCTTCAGGCTCTGCTTACTATGTCAATCTTTGTTGTCCAAAACAGGCCTCGCTGGGCCATTGCAAGTGGGCTCAGCACCAGCAGTCTTTAGGGCTAGTAGAGACAGTCGCAGCATGCTCAAATAGGCACAGAGGTAAGGAGACCACCACCGGAATCTGTCTCTTTGCTGCGAGTTTAAAAGTCATGGGAAGAATATATTTCAAGCAATCTTACAGTTGTTTGCAGACAAAGACATGAGAAAGCGTGTGGAGATGGGAGTGAGGGGCAGATGGTTTCAATTGCACAGGGTTCTTCCATGTCAGGTGCATCTTAAGAACTCAGTTAGTTTACCATCTGTCTGTCTTTCATTCAGTTAATTATATATCTATTATTTATCAATCATCTATCTATCTATCTATCCATCCATCCATCTACCTACCTATCCATCTACCTATCTATCTAGTGTGTATGTGCGTGCGTGCCTATGTGCACGTGCATGCATGTGCATGTGCATAATGGAGCAGCAGGGGGTGTTGCTAAGAATTGGATCAAGAGTTCACACATCATAGGCAACTATTCTACAAACTGAGCCCCAGCACTACCTCCAGATTTTCAACAACCATCAGTACTTACTCCTGGTCTAATGTCCCAGAACCTTCTTGGGGTTCTTTGATGCTAAGTAGCATGGTGAGTGCTCCCATAATCTTAGAACACTCCCAGAGATAAAGAGCTGTCATAACTTCCATTTTCCAAATGATTTCCCCCTTGAATGAGAAAATAGAAGCTTGGGTGTGTAAACTTGCCCAAGGCTATGTAGCTAATGACCCTGAAGCCAGGCATTAGACATTCTGGCTTGCTGCTCCTGTGTAGACTGCATCAACCATTAAGAGCCAGAATTGGGGAAACAGTTTTGTAGAGAGCATCCTTTGCATCCCAGACACCAAACTGCCCCAAATCCCAGCTGCAGGCATATTTTATTTGGTTTGCCATTTGGAAGGTAGATAGCATGTAAGAAATAAGGAGACCTGCACTTGAGGTCAGAAGGTCCATGCTCCAATGTCATGATTGGTACTCACACCCAGGTACTCACACCCAGCCTCAGCTTCCCGGCTTCTTCACCTTTAAGCTAATAGAAACAGGAAAGGCACACATGATGCTGTTGTTATTTCAAGCATAGAAAGGTTTTCCTTTCTTTTCTTTCTTTTTAGCCCAACTTCATTTGTTTTAATTCTCAAGAAAGATGAATATTAATCAGATAAACAAACAGACACTTTGTTCATACCCAAGCCTCTGGTTGGTGACAGGGTTAGCTAAGTCTTTAAAACAAGTCTTGATGCTCACAGTGGCACACACTGTAATCCCAGCACTCCAGAGGCTGGGATACAGAAATGAAGAGACTCTCTGCAAGGGGGGAAAAAATCAAACAAGTCTTCCTTCCACCTTCCAGTCCAGGGCACCTGCTGATATCCTGGGCTGGCACCTGACCTTCCCCAGAGTTTGTGTTGTTGACTAAATTCATCAGCTAAACTGTCTATCTGATTGTGTGAAATTAGAGGCTAGGAAGCTTTGGATAAAGAAGATGTTCTTTGTTTTAGTCACTTGCTGGGTTTACCAGCTCCATGCCCTCCTGATGGAAGGGTTTTAAGAGAATGGTTCAAAAGTAGCAAAACTGGCAGATAAATTACTGCC
Source organism: Arvicanthis niloticus (assembly GCF_011762505.2). Classification (NCBI taxonomy): domain Eukaryota; kingdom Metazoa; phylum Chordata; class Mammalia; order Rodentia; family Muridae; genus Arvicanthis; species Arvicanthis niloticus. The sequence continues at coordinate 51,229,126 of NC_047662.1, forward strand.
TCCCTTGTCTTTGGAGAATGCCACAGCACACCATGATGTGAACAGAGAGGAAGCTACATGAAGCTCCTCAGGCCAGCACTGTCTGGTCTGAGCACAGGCAGCGTTGTAGGACAGGAAATTAATTGCTAGTAATAAAGAAGGTGTTTAGTATAAGTAAAGGTCTGGGTTTGATATTTAGCACACACACACACACACACACAAATATAAATATGTATACCCACACACAGTCTAATGGTGATCAATGCAGGCATCCCATGGTTAAGGTAAAAATAAAGCCAAAGACACTTACTTCAGGATCAGGACCAATAGTCCTCATAAGTAACCTTGGTAATTCTATTGTATGAGCTCAGTAAGAACACTGCTGTGAGATTGTCTAAGAACAATTTCATTTTCACAATATGTCATGGACCTAAGGATACCAGGGCAAGTGGTAAAAGTATTTCTGGGTGCATATGTAAGGGTGCTGCCTCTGGAAGATGTGGGCATTTGAATAAATAAGCCAAGTAAAGAATTTCCCGCTCACCAGTGTGGATGGGAATCTCCTATTCCATTGAGGACTCAAAGAGCAGTGCCAGTGATTGCTCTTTCTTCTTGACATTGTTCTCTCTCTCTCTCTCTCTCTCTCTCTCTCTCTCTCTCTCTCTCTCTCTCTCTCAGGGATTTCTTACCACTCACCAAAACCTATCTCTGGCTTTCTTGGTCTCCCAGCTTACAGATGGGAGCCTGGAATTTTGTAGTTTCCAGAAGTCTTGGAGGAGCCCTGCTCACACCCATGGAAGGACCATTTCTGCACAGTTCATGACTGGCATCTGATGATGGCACTGGAAGGAAGCTTGCCTTCATGAAGTTCCCTGTGCTGTATTCTGGGCTAGTGTCTTACACAGCTCAGTTAATCTTCCTGAAGTGCTTTTATGGCCCTCTTTCCCCTTTAGGCCTTTTTTGTAAGAGAAGAAACTTACCAAGCTGACTCCTTTAAAAGATGACAGAGCTGTCTGCCTTTAACCTCATGTTTGTCCTTCCTACTGTTGGGACAGCCAAAAACTCTGAAACTCGTGTCATCTGTGGAAACCGCACTCACACATGGGTACCCCAAGTATAGCTGAAGGGCTTTTATTCATTCCTTCTGCTCTGGAGAAACCAGCTTCAGAGTGAGCATTAGAAAGAAATGGATAGAACCAACATGCAGAAGCTCTTAAGGGGACTCAGCTAAGGTCTACCTGCCTGGGCCACTTTACTCTTAGGTCTCCTCACCTGAACAGGTGGGATCCATGTCACTGGATATTCCTCAACTTGTACCCTGCTGTGCAGGCCAGCCCAAGATGTAGTTTCCTCACCCTGTGAACCATTACCCAAGGGCATTTAGTCACTGGAGCCTGTCCTGCATGCTTGCTGGACAGATGGAGAGTTTCCCGTCCCTGAGGAGCTGAGTTACACTCAATGACTGATGAGTAAATACAGTGACCTTTAAGCAGGTAAGGCAACTCTAGATTACAGGTCTTTCTTAGTTTCCAGGTACGATACCAAAATGCCTGTGGCTTATACAAAATAAGCTGGTTTTGGCTCACAGTTCTGGTCCAAGGGCAAGAGTGGAGTATGTTTTGCTGAAAGAGTTCCAAGGCGGTGTATGGCACCACAGGGCATGGGATGGAGCACACACATGAGCCTTCTCATCTTTCCCCATAAAGCAACACGTGTTTCCTTCCAAACGTAGGCAAGTCTACTCATTTCTCTGAAGTCCCACTTCTAGACATAATAATTGTACTGAGTTATCTAATTCTACCTCCTTCATATATCACAATAGGAGTAAAATTTCAACACAGGCACCTCAAAGAGCACATGTGGCTATATACAAGCCAAATTGGTACAGGATCTGTGCTGATGCTCCCCAGAGATTTCTAGTTGCTGAAAATGGGCTTGAATTGTTTCCTCCTCTCTCCTGTCTATCATCCTACTGCACAGCGATCCTAAATTAACCCTCAGTACCTAGGGGCTCTAAACCAAGAAAAGCCTCATGATGCATCAGCTTTGAACTGGGTATCAAAGGCTTTACATTTTCATCTTCCCTTTAGTCCAGCAGTTCTCAGCTTGTGGGTTGCAGCCCCTTCGGGATTGAATGACACTTCACAGAGGTCACCTAAGACTGTCAGAAGACACAGATATTTACATTATGAATCAGAATGGTAGAAAAATTGCACTTATGAAGCAACCATGAGAATAATTTTATGGTTGGGTCACCACAGCATGGATTAAACCGTATTAAAGAGTCACAGCATCGGGAAGGTTGAAAATCACCGTTCTAGGCCGTGTGCTCTTAGGCGAGTCATTAACTGTCTCATTCTTCATTTTCGTTTATTTTAAAAGTAAAAACATTCTTCAGCTTCAGATCTTAGATGAACTTTCCTGGCCCACCCTCTTCTATGCCCACCAGCTTTAATATGCACAGTGCCAACCTAAGTGTGGTTGGGACCGTCCTGTTAGGGCTGCACAGACTGCACAGTGCTCAAGGGCACTTAAGCCAGGAGGACCCAAAGATCCAAACAACTCAGCCTGTTCAACATTCGTTCCGCATCCAATCACAAGGAGTCTTTGACAGTTTGCACAATATGCAACATGGGCTAACCATGTTCCTGTATGCGTCCTATGGTTCTAGTACCAGAGTGTGTCCTATAGCAAGCTTCTGTGGTAAAGGAGACTTCACTAAAATACCAGTGGCATGTCTATTTTTGTTGTTGTTGTTGTTGTTGTTTTGTTTTTCAAGACAGGGTTTCTATGTGTAGCCCTTGGCTGTCCTGGAACTCACTCTGTAGACCAGGCTGGCCTCGAACTTAGAAATCTGCCTGCCTCTGCCTCCCAAGTGCTGGGATTAAAGGCGTGTGACACCACTGCCCGGCGGCATGTCTATTCTTAAAACGTCTTTGCTTTCCTCCCAACCATGAGAACAGTGCCTTGGTCCTCCGTTAGCCACAGTCCCACTTCCACATAGTCGACCTTACTGCCTGCCATCATTCCTTCCTCTCCATATCTGCATGCCTTCTCCTTTCTCCATCTCTCCTGTTTTCTCTCCCTCTATTTTTTCCTCTTCAGTCTTCCTCATCCCCTCAGGAGCAGCTTAGCCACCTCGTTAATTCTTCCTTCACCTACTGGCTCCAGAGTTTCACCTTTCCCACTGGTTGCTTTTCAAGACTTTCCCTTCCCTAAGGTATTCCTGTCCCTAAGAAGGTTTGACTCCTACCACCATGAGGATAGTGTTCATCCATTATACATAAAACTGTCCGTGCCCTACTCCATGTCTGTCAGCTCTGTAAGAGTAGAGAAATCACGTACCTGCCCATGGTGGCCATCATATTCTATTAACACTGTATCGCGTAGAGCTAATCAAGAGCTGGCTCAAATTCTTACCCTGTCACTTCTTACTTGGGAGTTTAGGTAAGTTATATAACTTTGCAGGGCCTTAGTCTTTTCATCTTCAAATGCAACAGAATCAAAGCACAGCAGGTAACCCACTCAGGAGTGGGTTCCCCGGCTTCACAAGACGGGCTTAACAAAGGCAAGTCCTCATGGGACTGTGTGAGGATTACTGAAAATAAGCCCGCTCTGTACTAAGCATGGCACCTACCACCCTCTTGATTACTCCTGGGTGTTTTACCTTAGTAGGCGTAGCTGCTACAATGTCAAGCTATCAGGACTCAAGGAATCAATAAGTTTAACAGAAACTTTTTTTTAAAAAAAGTTTCACATTGTAATAATCTAATCCAGCCCCTAATAATAATTTTAAAGCTTGTTTTTGGAAATAGTCCTTATATACACAATTGCTGTCTTACTGGTCGAAGCACAAACGTATCTGCAAGCCCCCATCTGAGGATGAACGAGTCGCCCTGGCTGTCGTAAGACATCTATTTGCACGTCTTCTCTGGGCCTCAAGCATCTTCCCTATTCTTACTGACATTTTTTATTTTTTTCTTTTGAGAGAACTCTTCCTGGCCTTGGATTAATGCCTTTTCGGGGCATTCTATCCTATGTAATCTATGCACATGCATTGAGGAGGAAAACGACAGATATTTGGAAATAGACTGAACCCAAGGAGCCTCCTCATCCACAGAATTATAGCAAACTTTTAACCTTCCTTTTTAACCAAAATTTTTAACCCCAACCTTCCCGTGATGGCATATAATGTCATGTAGCACTTATTTGACACGAGGCCATCCTCAAATACCCTTCACACTGGCTGAAAATTCACTCAGCTGTTTTCATACGATGTGGTGCCAAAGAAATAGAAATGGGCGGATCCATGTTCATGATAGAGAAATGAGCCTGGCGACTTAAGAGAATGTCAGGCTGACTTAAAGAAACTGGATAGAGGCAGACAGTACCTGGCATCCAGTAAGGCTTCATAAATGCTGTTTTTTTGTTTTGTTTTGTTTTGTGAACAATCAGGCTGCCAAGTGTACCCACCCATTGTTCTCTGTCTGAAACCCAGGGAGAGAATAGATACACAGAACAACAGCATGCCGGAATGTGGCAAAGTGCATCACCTTGTGGGGCAAGGAGCGTCTTCTCTCTTCACGGCATCTTTTCCTTTGGCGTTATCACGTGCACTGCGCAAACAGTATACAGTGTAAGTAACTGTGGGAAGATGTTTTTTTCCTTCTAGAAACTCATTTTCTCATTTTGAATTCTCCAAATCTCTAAGACATGAGGAAGGTTTTAGGAAAACTGACAGGAAACTGTTTCCTAGCAACAAGACAAACCACCTCCCTCTCCTCCGTTTATTGCTTTCCCTTCTCTCTCACTCCTTCTCAAGAGGGGCCAAATCAATGATACACAGCTGTGAACGCTGCCATGTTTATTTCTTTAATTATTTTTTCTACCACAAAAAAAATTAAAAACCACCTTGCATTGTCAAGGCTGCCTGTGCGAAATGGAAACATAAACATTTAGACACTTGTTATTATTTTTAAAGCAAAACAAAAATGAATTTATCCTGAACACAACCAGACTGTGCGGGTCAATTTTTTTTTTTTAAATTCCATTATACACCTGCAGATTTAGTACCTAGAAACTGTTAGGGTTCTCCTTACAGACTCCAAGGCATTGACCTTGGTTAAACTCCTGACCACCCCAGCTAGTGAACAAAGTAAACAAAAGTTCCACAACTAAAGCCTGATTTTATGCCCCAGCTGTGGAACAGGAGGCGGATGTCTTAAAAACAAACAGCCAAACAACAAAAAGCAACCACCAGCACCAACTGGAAAGTGACAGGGCGTAGCCGAGGCTGCTGGGAGCTGCAACTTCCCTTCCAAAGTGTCCTGAAGGAACCCTTAAGGGACAGGACATAGAAATCCACGACTGGCAAAGTCAGGCTGGAGCTCACCTGGCCTGAAGTGGGCAGTGCGCAGTGGCTTAAGGAGCCCAGGTTGGTGAGTCCGAGATGTCAGAGGTCACTGTGAGACAGTAACAGTCCTGATGTTTTGTGGTAGAAGGAAGGGTACTCAGACTATCATGGAATGCCCTGACAGACAGGTCTCCTCCATTTTACACAAGAGCCCCATGGATGGAGGGTTACTGTTCTCATTTCTAGACACCAAGGCCTCAAGGAGCCAAGAGACTGCAACAGGAGTCATCGTAAGTCAGCGTCAGAGCCAGAAATAAAATCCAGTTCCCGTGGCAGCTGCTCAGCTAGGAATCTGCTGGTGTGGATGAGTTCCAGAAGCTTCCTGCAGTAAGAATTCGCAGGCCAGAAATTCAAGAGCTTTATCCAGGCCCTGCGATGAAGGGGCTTTCCGAGTAAGTGAGAAAGACCAGCATTCTTTTAAAATGACGCTTTTGCTGTCTGTGTAGAATCTGTACCTTCCCTATCGTGGGCCATGGGTGATGGAGATTATATCTGGTCTCTGAATCCTGTCACCTGATAGTGCAGGGACCAGTTCTTCTGGCCTAATCCTCAGATGGCCACAGTCTGGCAGGCAGGCTTTGTTTTAGCCCTAAGGGTTATACAGTTAGAGGATAATGAGTAAATATTTTAGTACCAACTCCTCATGAAAGAACAGGGTGGCCTGGGAGAGGGTTTCCCCAGTCTAAGCTGTTCCAGTAGGACAAAGGTCAGTCTCAAAGATGGTGCCAGTCCACTGTAAAAGGACTGTTTACAGCTAACTTATCTAGTTTTCAATGTGGTATTTAAGAATCAGAAGAAAATACTTTTTTGGAAAATACACATCACATAAAAATAATTCTGAATTAACAGTTATTGTTGAAGCATTGAATGATTAGCTATCTTAAAACTCCTGCCCTAACTACAAAACCTGGCAGTTTTGCAGTCTTGACAGAAGTTAGATGGGGCACAGAGAGCAAGGACACCACATATCACAAAGGCTACAGAGGGATTTAAACTTTTGACAAGAAAGAGTAAAGATAGAAATAGATGGCCCAAGAAGAGATGTAAAAATGGCCCCCTCAGCTGGACCAGAATCCTGTAGTTGGGCCTCTGTCCTATATAAAAATGACTTCCAAATCTTGAGACTAATTTATTTTAGTTTATAATTGCCTATTACTATAGTTATATTATTACTACAATGCAAATGTCTAGAAAGTAGAGGAAAATATAAAATCACTACTAATTATCTTACTAACAATAACATAGTGAAGGTTTCTCGTACCTTCAAGTCTTTATATGAGTTTGTGTATCCATTCAAGGACCTTTACTGACCAAATGGCTATGTGCTGAACACTGGTTTTTTTTCCTGTGGCAGTAACCGCTATGGTGAACATAATCTTTTCCCTTATTTTTACTCAATAGTATAAGCATCTTGTGATTGTAGCATTAGAAAACACAAAGACAGCAACAAAGGACTCATGTTAACTTCTGCGTGATGTCCCAGAAGCCTCTTGGCACATCTTTGAATAGGAAGTAACAAGGGGTCTCACAATGTCCTGTTTGTTCCTTGTCATTTGCATGCAGGGTGTGTGGGCCAGTTTAACTGGTTGGGGAGCAGTGACATACATGTCTTGCAACAATCACTCTGAATATAAATGGACATCTTTTTCTCAATCAAAAGACACAGACGAACAGACTGGATCATAAAATGGGATCCCTCGTTTTGTTGCCTCTAAGAAGCACACCTCCAATCAAAGATAATGGTACCTTAGAGGCAAAGCATGGGCAAAGGCATTTTAAGCAAATGGAACCAGAAAACAAGCAGACATTGCCATTCTAATATCTGAGAAAATAATCTTCAAACTAAAGCTAATCAGAATGCATACAGAAGTCATGTCATACTAATTAAAGGAATAATTCACCAATAGGATATTACAAGTCTAAATGTATACACCTTGAACAAGAGTATACCCAATTTTATAAAAACAAATACTGTGACATATAAAGTCACAGGTTAACCCCACAGAGTAATAGTAGACGTCTTCAATATCTCATCTCATCTAGAGGCAGGCGGATTTCTGAGTTCGAGGCCAGCCTGGTCTACAGAGTGAGTTCCAGGACAGCCAGGGTTACACAGAGAAACCCTGTCTCGAAAAACAAAAAACAAAAACAAAAACAAAAACAAAAAAAATCTCATCTCATCTAAAGACATGTCATTCAGACAAATGGTAAGAAGAAAAAAACTGGAATTAAAGACATAAGGGACCAAATGGACTTCAGTAGACATTTATACAACATTAAACCCAAACAGTAAAAATACACGTTGTTCTCAGTGGTGCAAGAGAGCCACTCTGGAATACATCGTGCATTAGGACACAAATCAAGTCTCAACAAACACAAATCATTTCTTGTACATGGAATATGCATAATGGAATGAAGTTAGACATCAATACGAAGAGAAACTACAGAAAACACACAAACTCTTGGAAACTAAATAATATGCTATGAACGAATGCCATTGAAGAAATTAATGAAAGTGAGAACACTTCCTACCCCTATCCCTATCCCTTGGGATACGTTGAAAGCAGTCCTAAGAAAAAAGTGTATAGCTCTAAGTGCCTACATTAAAAGATCTGAGATGGGCCTGGACAGATGGCTCAGCAGTCAAGAGCACTTCTTGCTCTTCCAGAGGTCCCATGTTCAGTTCCCAGCATCTACTTTTGGTGGCTCACAGCCATCTGTAACTCTAGCTCCAGGGATATCTGATGCCTCTGGCCTCTCAGAGCAGCTGCAATTCAAATGCATATACTCACACACAGAAACACACATATGCATTCATTAGATAATAAAAATAATTATTTTTTTAAAAATCATAGCAATTTCAAATATATGTTATTGATTCATTTTAAGGCCTTGAAAAAACAAAAACAAACAAAAGTCCAAACTAGTAGATGTATTTACTGCCAAACCAGACGACCAGAGTTCAAACCCCTTAACCTACATGGTGAAAGGCGAGATCTGACTCCCATACGATCTGATCTCCAGACACATCCAAACACATGTTAACACACACTAAGTCAAGGTAAGAAAAAAAATTAACTGACAGGTATAAAGAAGTAAGATCAGAGCTGAAATCAATTAGATAGAAACATAAACATATAAGATATTATATGATAAAATGACCAGTTCTTCGAAAAAAAAAAAAAACAATAAAGATTGACAAACCCTTAGCTATACTAGCCAAAAGAAAGAGAAAGAAGACCCAAATTAATAAGATCAGAGACAAAATGGGAGCGCTTACCACAAAGAAAGGCTTAGAGTCTGACATTAGCTAACCTGCCTCTGAAGCTCGGCCTTTCATTGGCTTGCTCTTTCTTTGTGAATAAGTCAACTGATTTCTCTAAATCTCAGTATCCCTATTTGTATAAAAGGGGAAGTAACACCCAACTGCTGGTGCAGTTGTGTGAATCAAATAAAATACTGGGCATGAGAGCCTTTTGACAACCCTAGATTGCTACAGAGACACAAGACACTGTAGACACTGGCAATAAAAAGCTGAGCTGTTATTGTTAACCATAATCCTGCCAGTATGTGTGAGCTGTGCATTTGTGTGTATGCGTGTCTTGACATGGGTGTGCATTTGAGTGTGTCGATGTTAGGAATCATCCTCAATCATTCTGCTGCCTTATTCACTGAGGCAGAGTCAATCAAACCCAAAGCTTGCAGATATGGCTAGTCTTCCTAGCCAGATTGCTCTGTCTCTGTCTTCCAAGGCAGAAATTATAGTCCCACTTGGCATTGATGTGGGTTCTAGGGATTCCAACTCTAGTCTATATGCTTGCACAGAGAGTCCTTTAACCTCCACCCCCACCCGTGAAGGACAGTGTAAGCACGTGGCAGAAAATACTCTGTGAGAATGATAAGTTTACCAAAGAAAACATGGATCTCAAACACTAGGAGGAGAATGGCCAGGCACAGGCCCTTATGAGGAGGGAGTGTCTGAGTTTGTGGCCACAGGAACCAGAAGCATCAAGTCCAGTAAGTGCTTGCCTGGTGTCTGAGAAATGTGCCGTGATTACAGAGACCGGGATCTATAGCTAGATTAACGTCACCAACTGGGGACATGGGAATCCCTGAAGCTCTTGCAATGAAATCTAAAGTTTGTAGCATTAGAACTTGTGAGCCAGCACCACACTCAGTTATCTTAGAAGCAATGATAATTGTAATCGTACCTATTATTACATATTATACACAGTTGGTTCTCTTGCATCAGGGAACATTCTGAGCATTTCACATAAATAGTTCAGTCAATCTCCCAATAAACACAAGTTGTTAGAAGTCTCTATTTTACATGTGAGTGGTTATTGAGAATTGTAAGTTACCTACAGTGTCAATCGGCCTCCAGAATCTGAGCAAAGAAAAGAAGAAGGAAGGTGACATGATTATAGTTTCCCATTTTACAGATGAGGAAACTGAGTCATGGGTTGGTTGAATGTATCACTTAAAACTTTTTTCCAATCCCATCATTGAAGGCAGAGCTATTGAGCCACACGGCCCACGTTCTTTCTGCTCTTCCCCTCAGCTCCGTTAGGTCAGTGGCACATTCGAGGTTGGGAATCATATTTTAACTTCCAACTTGAGCCCAACTACAGTTGACGATGTTTTACTACAAAGACTTATTGCTTTGAATACTCAAGTGGGCAATTTGATGACTGAGGTCACCCCAGGAGCCAAAAACCAACTGCCTGTTGAACAGAAGAGTCTTGTCCCACTTGCAATTATTGGGGTGGGGACCAGCCCTGACCTTCCCACCTTGCAACCAGGAAAACAAACACACGTGATTCTGGGAGGTTATGGGAGCCTGGCTCTGCTCTGTGGCCCAACACGTAGCCACCCTCAGTCCAGCTCCTTGGAGGCAATGGCATAATCATCCATCTGCCGCTCAACAAGGCTCGTTTGCCCCGCGTTTTTTATTAGCCATCCCTCCTGTGCTCGTGTGGAACAGGGCATATACCAGAGCTGCACACTGTCTTGCCTTCAGTTATTTTATTGGGTAGCTGGGAAAACTTCAACCCTTGCCGTCACCCCTGTCTATACTCTTATCCAAATAGCACCAAGAAATGCAACCATGGCAACCAGTAGAAGCTGGTGGAGAAAGAGCCTCCCTTCATCATTGTCTCAGTTAAGTATGTGATGAGTTTCTCTCGTTTGTCAGTCATGGTTTAAGCACTTAGGATGAGATTGCATTTCTCTTTCTAATAACCTTTCTATAGCAAGCATTATTACCTTTATTTTCTACACTCTGCCTTCACAGTAGAGAGATGTTTGTAGAAAGTTCCCTCCCCTTGCCTCTTGGTGCAGCCAGGCAACGTGCGTCACTAACTGAATGTGCATAGGAGTGTGGGTACCACTTCTGGGCTAGAGCTGGTGTGTTTCTTTCCCACTTAAACTTTCCCCAGCATGCTGCAGCACAACGCAGAGGGTCTACGCTTCCCTCCTTAGAGAAGAGCAGCTTGGCAAACACAAATGGACTTGATGAACAAGACAGGAGCTACTCTGCTTGGTCCTTTAGACCTTTGAGAAGTCTGTGACAACATCAAGCATTGCCACTGCTAACTATGGTACATGAGTGCCAAGCTCAGGCATGCTGACCCACAGAAAACCAGAAAGCCAGTCATAGACACATAGACACAAAAGTAAAATAGCATGCCTAAGGACAGGAAAGGCCCACGGTCAAGGTATAGCATTCCTTGGACCTACATGCCTCCAGGGCTGAACCCAGTCTCTTGTTTTCTGCAGTGATGCTGTGAATCTCGCCCGGCTTTCGAGGGCCACTCAGTTTGTGCTCGGAATCTCATCCATCTCCCAGGATTTGCCTGCCACTAGTGAGTGAGTGGCTGTGAGATTGGAATTTGCCACAGATATCCTGTCACTAGAAACATAGGGGCCATTTCTAAAATGTTTTCACCGAGAATCAGAAGGAAGCCTGAGCTTCCTCCAACTAGAAACTAGACGAACACCAGAGATGGAGATACAGAAATACTGCAGACTTTAAGCAGCATTGTACTTAATAAATGAAAGTCGAATCTTCCAGTGAAAATACCCTTTGGAGTCCCCACCAGGGAAGGCTTCCTCTGTGATGAATTGAAGCGTCTGGAGCGTCCACTTAATCTGTGACCAACTCTTAGTATTCCCAAGGGCTCATTCTGGTTAGGAAGTTTTATGGGAAGAGTTTGAGATACAATTAACGGGCTCCTGTAGCCAAAATAGGACACAAGAGGAAAGAAACCTAGATAGAGGCTTAGATGCCAGATGATGCAATTTTCTATCACCTTCCCCTGAGTTTCAAGATGTACAAAATGTAAGTGCTGTGGTCCAGCCCTACTAACAGTCAGTCTACTAACAGCCTGTCTGAAGCTGCCGCACGTAGCATCTCTGTCAGTATCAGGAGCAGGAGTCTGGACCCCACTTACAAAGCCACTGAGCAACTGGACTGGGTTGTAGCAGGATTCAAATCCTGTAACCAAGGAAAAGACTCATTCATTGGAAGTCCCACGCTGGTAACCATCTATGAAGTGTTACGAGCCCACTGCAGATACCAGGCATTCTGCAGATATACCTTTACCAGCAGTACTTTGAAACTGTTTATCTCTACAACTCTGGAAAGCAGGTGCCATTGTGTCGTTTTACAGATTTGAAGCTTGCAAGTCACCCAATGTGGAAATGGCAGAATTTGGGTTCAGTCTGAAGTCCAGATGCTGCTGAAAGCCACTGTGCCCCATGGGTACTATCCAGGCCACACCACAGCCCTCCGGATGCAACGTTTCACCTTGCCACCACTACCCTGGAGAAAGAGGAAGATAATTACACTAGTGCATTTACATCAGGGTTGTGCTGATGATGGGATGAGACCAAAGCATTCATAGTTTTAAGGGACAAGAAGCCAGCGTATGAACATAAAGGCAGAGAAAACTTCCAAGCCCCAACCTTGGAGCCTGGTTAAGTCAGCTGTCCCACATCACCAGAAGCAGTAACACAGATTCCTTCGATTTTACCGCTGTTCTTGGGAGCAAAGTCCGAGCTATTTTGCAACCCTCATTTACAATGGGGTACCTAAAATCCTGCATGCTCCACAGTTTCAAGCTGTGGAGCAAAACTGATCTGCCCACATTATGACACATTTGGGGATTCAAGCTTCATGGAAGCAGGTGAGCTGCCAGTACCGGGCTTTGCTGGGGAATTCAGCTCGCAGAGCCGAACGTATAGCATTGCCTGAGCAGTCCGACCTGTTGAACATCTAAGCCCAGTTAGACGGTTTCCCCAGGCTCAGGAGCTCGGGAGTGCCAAGTTCATTCTGGCTGGAAACCAAGTATGATTTCCTGAGTTCAAACCAAAGTTGTTTGCTTCAGAACTGCTTGACAGGCCCGTCACCTGCTTCCCCCTCTAGGCCCCTCAGGAACCCTCTTTCTAGGAGAGCCATGCTTACATTTCCCCCAGTCTCCCTCACAAAAACTTTAAAAAAAAATGCTTCCATGCAATATGATATTCAATTTAGCTTTAAAAAATTATTAGTGTATATCTGTATATGTCTGCTTGTCTGTATGTGAACTGTATGCATATAGGTTTCTGCAGAAGCCAGAAGAGGGCATCGGGTCTCCTGACCCTCCTAGGACAGGAGATTGTTAGTCATCCTATGTAGGTGCTAGGAATTAAACTCAGGTCTTCGGTAAGAGTAGTAAGGGTTTTCAACTGGTAGGCCATATCTCCAGCCCCAATTTTCAATTTTTTTTTTTTTTTTTTTGCACATCTTCAGCATTTGAAACTGACAACTTATCACAAATGTACCTTAAATAGCACCATTCACAGTCCTACCATCCCCTTGTTCATACACAGACAGCACTATGGAGTCAGTGCTGTCACCACGCAGACACTGTTGGCAGTCACTGTTCATTGTGGTAGGATGGTGTCTTAGTTAGGGTTTTATTGTTGTGAACAGACACCATGACCAAGGCAAGTCTTATAATGGACAATATTTAATCAAAGCTGGCTTACAGGTTTAGAGGTTCAGTCCATTATCATCAAGGCAGGAGCATGACAGCATCCAGGCAGGCATGGTGCTGGCAGAGCTGAGAGGTCTACATCTTCATCTGAAGGCTGCTAGTAGAAGACTGACTTTCAGACAGCTAAGGTGAGGGTCTTAAGCCCACACCCACAGTGACACATGACACACCTACTTCAACAGGGCTACACCTCCTGATACTGCTACTCCTTGGGCCAAGCATTCAAAACCCATCACAGATAGTAAGTGTGTCTCATCTCTTCCCCCAGTGCTGATGGTATTCCTGCAGCTACAGAATGAGTCCTGACAGGTGTACTGTAAGCAGTCAGAGAGCTGCTTATGTTATGAGGAGGAAGGAGTGTGGGAATAGACAGACACATCTGCTGTACTCTACTGCTTCTACTTGTCATAGATTGTCTGAAAACATGGTCTCCCTGGGGTCCCCCTCCCTGGACATGAATGCAGGTCCCTCTCCCCTGAATGCTGGCTGCTTTTCAATTGGCTTTGAGTTGCGGGATACAAGAGAATGATGTTGTAGTGGCGACTTCCAGACCCTTTGTGGCTTTTAGGCTTTAGTCACTCCCTTGCGATCCCACACCATCTGAGAAAATTTACATTCAACTAATCTAGTTCCCCTGGAGAGAGGGGCAATTCCAAACAGCCCCATGTGTCCCAGCCACACCAGTGCGGAACAAGGCACGGGAGGTAGCCAGCCTAAGGATTGCCCCCACACCAGATTACATACTAAATTCACTGCATGACGGATCTGGTCAACATACATGTTTCAGAACATTTGGCAGAGCCTGGTTACCCCTTGGAATGAGGAGAAATAGGACAGGCTTTTGAGTCATGCTTCTTTAGTTGTGTAGCAATAGACAATATACACCACACAATGTCTCCCTTCTGCCAACAATTCACCTCTTGTACCATACTTCTTCCATCTTCACCTTTCTCTGTCTCTGTCTGTCTGTCTGTCCATCTGTCTGTGTCTCTCTCTTTCTCTCTCATGCCCTCGTTGACTCTCTACTTTTCATTGAACATATCTGAACATCTCTCTCCTCTGATGCTCAGGAGACAGCTGGAGACCTGTCGGATTTTTATGCATGTTAGCATCACCAACTCCAATAAGAGAGTATTTAATGAGCCAATCAACCTAGCCATTGCCAAGTTCTCTCCATGTCTGCAAGTCTATGTCCCTCTGTCCTGATGTAGCACATCCCTCTAACTTTAAGTTTCTCAATAACAAGGGCTTTCATTCCTCCACTTACAAAATGACAGCTCCCTCCCGTGTCCTCTTTCTCTCTGTTTTTTTCTCTTTATTTTCTTTCCTAGAACATTTGACACTTTACATACCTATTTATAGCCCATCGTCTCTCAGGAGAGCAGAGGCTTATGATGTCAGTGACTGTTTAAAATTCCCTACTTGGGACAAAATGGTGATGGTGTACACCTTTAATCCCAACCCTCAGGAGGCAAAAGCAAGGCAGAGCTCTATAAGTTCAAGTCCAGCCTGCTCTATAGAGAATGGGTTCCATGACAGCCAGGACTGCACAGAGAAACCCTGTCTTAGAAAAAAAAACTCCCTACTTGTTCTAGTTCCTAGAACCATGATTGATACCTGGTACATGTGTCACAAATGCCCAATGTCTTGCACTCAGTGAGAGATCAATAAATTCAGGAATTGGATATTGGTATTCATTTCTCACTTTGAACTCAGGCCCTTGCATTTCTAGTTGAGCCCTCATAAACCTGCTTGGTCCATGCAGTCTTCCTCCTCCTTCCTAGGCACACTGAGAAGGAATCCTCCTCATAATCTTGAGGTTAGGATGATCACACGACTAGATGTGGCTGGGCTCAGGGAGGAAGAGATGAGATGCATTTCTGGGCCGAGCAGAGGGCCTGTGTTGCAACGACGGAGCCACCAAATCAAAGGAGTCTTGGATTGCTAGGCCACCGTATGCAGAACAGCTGTCTTGGAGAGCTGCCCATAACCACAGGGGACATAGCATGAGTTAGAAATAAACTTTTGTTAAGTTAAGCCACCGAGATTTTAGAGCGGGGCTGTAATGAAACAGCCAACTCCGTCCTGATCCAGGAAAGCCTATTTGGTTGAAACAGAAAAGGAAAATACAGTGAGAAGGGAGCATGAAGTCCTCCCATCTCCCAAATCCTGGCTTACTGCTTCAAAGAGCAAACTGCCTAGCCTGAGCCAGGCACAGTACCAGGTGAGGCCCTGGGGGAACAGGGATGAGTATAACTCAGTCTCAGCCCAGCAAGACACACTGTGCCATTCAAGAGTGATGCAGTCACGTGGCTACAACCACTCCTCATACGCAGGGATCAGGTACACAGAGTAGCATGCTTCCCTCCCACCCTCAGGTAGATCCCTCTGAATCAGGGAGGAGGCTTTCCTAGAATGGGCACTGGAGTTTGATTCGGTCAAGCTGGGTAGGTGGTGGAGAAAGCAGGCCCTTAGAAAGGGGATGCTGTTCTTTCTTGCTGGTCATGTGCTTACTAGTTCCTCTTTTCCAGGATGGCAGTCTTCACCTGACTCTGCAGGTCCTCACTTGGGCCTATCATCTAAAACCAGAGCCTTGACATTGCCTTGTCCAGTTTTCCACTGATTTGTGGGTGGCTCACCTTTGCAAGCAGGAAGGAGAGAGGAAAATATACCATACCCTCATGCGTCACAATGACAGGACATGGCAGACACAGTCCCTCCACTTTGTGGGAAGAACCAGCCCAGTTCTTCAGATGAGGCACTTCCAGACCAGAGAGGTTAAGTATCTGGCACAAAGTCACGCTATAGGTTATTGTATTTACAGATGAGTCTCTCCCGTCTGTAATCTCACCCTTTTAATTTCTCCTCTGTGCTCAGGCTGTGACTTTAATATCTAAATGACTAAGGCTGCTCCTATCCTTAATATTGTTGCTTCCTCATAATGATTTCACAACAGCCAGATGTCATTTAATAAGAATGCAGTTATGGAGGTGAGAATCGGCCAGGGCAGAGAGATCAGCTGACTGAAGGACTCTCAGAAACTCCCACGATTTCTGGTCCCTACCATCCTCATCCTGCTACTTCTAAAGGTACCAAGGGGGGGGGGGGGATCCTCCTCTGGAGAGCAGCCACACAGGACAATTCAGAAGCTGTTGTGCTGCTGGCAAGATGTCTCCAGCCGACTGCACTGGGCCCTGGAGAATGAAGACGTTTGTTTAAGACAAAAATACTTCAAAGCTGCACTACAATGTCTCCTCATTGGTCAGTCCACGCCTGGAACCCTATCGCTTCTCCAGTAGGAATAGGTGAGGAGGAGGTTTAACCATTTAGACTGCAAGAGCTGCTGAGTGGACCAGTGAGCTAGAAAGCCCAAGGATTCCATCACAAGCAATGACCAACCCTCTCGTCTATGGAAAGGTTCTCCAGGACAAAAACCTGTGCATTTTCTTGGTCACAAGTTTAGTTTTACTAGTTACAGACAAAGTCTGTAGGCCATTCTAAGAGTTTCTAAGAATAGTCTCGTGTGTGTGTGTGTGTGTGTGTGTGTGTGTGTGTGTGTGTGTGTGTTTCTTTTAAAATAGGTCTTACCTACAATCACAGCAATCCAAGACCAAATCAATCTTATTCTAAAACCAACGAGTTCTCCATGTTACTTGAGTCTGAGTCAGTGATGTGGTGAAAAAAATATTCTTTCTTCAGCATAAGCCCCTGGGCTTTCACCAGGACCTTCTGAGAAGCACTTTAGCCAGTTGCTCCAGTCTATTCTTGTGTTGCTAAAACAAAATAGCTAAATAGCTGGTGCTGGATAACATATAAACCAAAGATGTGTACTTGAAGATTTTTTTTTTACATTTTTTTATTATTACTTTTATGTTTTTACAACCCAGCCATTGCCCCCTTCCCAGTTCCCCCTCTGACAGTTCCTCATCCCATTCTCTCTCCCCCTGTCTCCAAGAGGGTGTGCCCCCTCCACCAAGATCCCCACTCCCTAGGACCCCAAGTCTCTCAAGAGTTAGACATAGCTTCTCCCACTGAGGCCAGACCAGGCAATCCTCTGCTATATATGTGCTGGAGGCCTCGGACCAGTTCATGAATGCTGCCTGGTTGGTGGCTCAGTGTCTGAGAGATCTCAGCAGTCCAGGATAATTGAGACTCCTGGTCTTCCAATGGTGTCACCCTCCTCTTCAGCTGTACTTGATTTTTGATGAGATGGTTGCAACGTTCAAATAGAAATGGCTTCTAATCTGGCCAGAGGGTCCAACTGGATCATCCCATGGTGGCTGACAATGCACTGCAGGAGTAGATGTGAGGGAACTGGTGTGGTAAGAAGCAAAGCAGGAGACTTAGGAGAGCAGGCAGGGCTGGCTCCTGTCTACCGTGACTCTTTTAAGACATTAATCCACCAAAAAGGCCTAACACACTCTTCAATACCATCTCCTCACAGGAGCCTCCCAGTGGGTCCCACCCTTCTTTTTGTCACAGTGGTGACTAGCCTTCCAGTGCACAAGCCTTTGGGAGACATATTTGTCAACTAAATCCAAACCACAGAAGCACTGGTCCTCAGTCTTTGTTTTTGTCTACAAACAAACCAAAAATAAATATTCATGTTTCTGGCAGGAGCAGTAGCTTACTGTGTCTCAGGCAGAATTTCTGTGCAGGGCAGGCAGGGGGGGAAGGGGGCAAGTACGGGCTAAATAATGACTAGAGAGATAGTTAGTGTGGTCTTCCACACTGCAGAGATCCTAATATCAATAAGTGACGAGCATTGATCTTCCAGAAACAGAATTTTTTCCTTTCCTTTGTATTTAAGTTGGGGGAAGGGGAGTGCTAGCATCAGCCCCCCTGGAATTGGTTTTGCATGCAGTTATGAGCCACTTGCTGTGGCCGTTGAGACCCCAAGTTGGTCCTCCACAAGGGTAGTATGCACTATTAGTGGCCGAGGCATCTCTCCTTCTCCCTGTTTTACATTTTTTTTTCTGTCAAATTTAAACAGTTTATCATTAGTAAAACAATTAGAAATAAACTCTAGTCTCTTGGCTCCACTCTATGGTCCTTTTCTATTAGGCACAGCTGTGAGCTACATGTGCAGGGGACACAGGCCTCCTGCCCTGAGGGAAACCCTTTAAGCCTCAGTTTCCTCACTTGGAACTGAATACTTCTGTTGCCTTTCACTATGTGGAGAATCCACCAGGAACGTGATGATAAGTGCTGATTTTTCGGGAACCCTGACTCTCTTACTGAGCATGACTTCACAAGAGCGTTTCCAAGAATTGAACTTAGTGGTCAAGGAGGCAGAGCAGCGTTGTAGCCCTTGGTATTTACTGCCGGGTGAAATCTCGTTTTGTAAGAAAGCTGGGTTCCAGGAGAACTGAATGAGGAGTAGAAGTCACAGGCAGTCGCCCTCACTGCCATGAGCCCCACTGCAAAATCCCTCCTCAGCCCTTATCCAGCAGTTGGCTCTAAATGGCAGGAAATATGGAGGAAATAGAGAAGGGCAATGAAGACCTACACTGTGCAGGGGCACAAGGCCAGGAGAGGGGAGGGGGCAGAACTCTGGGCTCTGGGCTGAGCACTTTGGTCTAGAAGTAAATAATGCCAGGGAAAATAACTTCAGCAGGTTAATGCTCATGGCTTTTATTTTATGTGAGTACCTTTTTCTTTTTCTTTCTTTATTGTTTTTATGTTTATTTTAATTAACATACAAAGTAACAGGTTTCTGTCATTCTCATACGTGTTTAGCATTGGTTAATTGCCCATTGCCCACTCCTCTCCTTCACCTCCCTGCCTACCCTCTCCACTTGCCCACTTGCAGTCCTCCCTTTCCACGTTATATCACCTTTCCCAGTCTCCCCCACCCCCAGGACCTCTTCCTAGCTTCCTGATCACTCTACCAGTACTCACGTCTACATAAATAAACATATATAAAAATGAGACACTTTTTCCATTCATCCACCTATGAAAAGAACATTTATCTTTTGAATGGATCAATGAAAAAATATAAATATATTTATCTTTTGGAGCCCCAACTTACCTCATTTGATATCATACTTTTCTGTTTTATTTTTCTGCAAATTTCATACTCCCATTTCTCTTGATAGTTGAACAAAAGCCCATTGTGGAAACTAGAGAGATGACTCTGGGTGAAATGCCTGCATGATCACACCACACAAGCATGGAAGTCTGTCACATCCCCAAACCCATATTTAAAATTAAATATATATGTGTACACACACACACACACACACACACACACACACACACATATATATTTGGCCATGGTAGCATGCATCTGTGACCCTAGTACAGGGTGTACAGACACACGGGGATCTCTGAAACTTGCTAACTAGGCACTCTAGTCAATAAATAAACACTGGGTTTAATGAGAAACCATGTCTCAAAAGATAAGCTGAAGAGAAATCGAGAGAGACACCCAAAGCTGATTCTGGCTTCCGCTTGCATAGATTGACGGGCGCACACACACACACACACACACACACACACACACACACACACACAGTAACACATTTTCACTATACATTCATGGGTTGATGGGCATCCATGTTGACTCCATTTCCTTGCTATTATGGATAGAGAAAAGTGAAGAAGGCCATGCAAGCATTCCTGTGGAAGGATGTGGAATACTTTGAGTATTTGCCTAAGACCAGTATAGCCAGATCATATGGTAGTTCTCTTCATGCCTCATGCCTGAAGAAGTTGGAAGAGGGCATCAGATGCCATGGACCTGGAGTTAGACAGCTTTGAGTTGCCATATACTGTCAATCAAACTCAGGTCCTGTGCAAGAACAAGTGCTGTCAACCACTGAGCCATCTCCCCAACCCTTTAGCTTGACGATTTCTGCCAACAATGCTTTCTGCTTGCTACACCAATAACCAAGAAAGCTATATTGAAAAATTAAAGGTTCTTAATGACTTTTATAGATTATTTTTGTTAGTATTTTGAAGCTAGGAGAATATGAGTTTTCAAATGTTATCTTCCTAATAAGTGGAACCTCATAGCAATATGTAATGATGCTTTTTATCTTTTTGGCTGGATTATCTTCAATGTTGCTTTTGTTTTGTGCTGGTTTAATGATACCTGGGGAGTACTAGTGTTTGAATAGCTCTGAAACACTATCTTGAACTGGGATTGAGCCTTTAGAACCTCTCAAGCAAGGACTCAAGAGAGTTATGGCTGCCCTACAGAAAAGCGTGTGGTATAGGGCAAGGCACCTCTGGCCGGGTAGCAGAGCCACGTCTGCAGGCAGACTCAGCAATACATTGACTGTTCACAGTGTTCTTAGTAGTTGGGGAAATGGGAACTTCAGTCCCTAAGAAGATAAGGGAAAGAACTGACAGATGGGTCACAGGGGTGGGTACCACTTACTGCTCAGGCTGCTCAGATCCACTTCTTAGGGAAATGTCCTGAAAGCGGGAGTTTCAGGATTCCAGTGGGTTGTATCTTCCTGAGGAATTTAAAATATGAAAGATAGCAGGTTAAACTACCACACTGCTCGCTGTTCCTTGTCTCTGGATGGAACAAATGCCTAGCATTCCCTTCCTGTACAGCCTAGTCCCTCGGCCATCACCAGTGCAGCTTGCAGGCTGGAGAGCTTGCCAGACTAATTGGTTCCAACTCAAGACTCAGACAGAACAGAACCCTGTGTCATTCTGTCCTCGTGGAATGACTGCTCCACTTAGCCATTTCTCTCTAAAATTGGACCAAAAACTAAATATCCAATGGGGTCATTTGTGCCCAGTCTGTCCCTTACTATCACCATTGTGTGACATAAATCACTTCTTCCTGGTAGAGACTGGGTGTTAGCAGTGAGCAGACAGCAAGATGGGATGTACACCACTGTGAGCAGGCTCCCAAACATGTAGACTCAAGAGGTGTTGTGATGAAACTCACGCTCTTCAGGAAAATAGTTGAGAGCAATTGTAAGGAGGCTTCCTGCACAAACTCCTTGGTACTTCCTCTTGCATGGCCAATGTGCTAGATACACCAGTCTCTAGCTTCTCTAGCTTATCACTTACTGTGATGATAGTACTTCTCACAGGTAGCTGCTGATATCTGGCCTCTAACTTTGATATCCCATCGTCCCAGTTGGCATTAGTTAACCCAGTCTCCCAGCAGCAGCTCTCATCTATAGATGACAGCCAACACTGAACTTCCAAGTGATTGCTGGCCTTCCTTTTGGCAAGCAATCGCCTACTGCTTCAGCAAGCGGAATGCCATTGGAGGTGGTTGTGTGGATTTACCATCTTCTGGTGGACCTATCAGCCTTCCATAGCCGGTCATCACACTTATAGGAGCCATTTGCTAACTCCTTCCAATATGTGCCATACCAACTGTGCTACTGTTTAAACTTCAGTCTCTGTGGACTATGGCCCTTTCCAACCGAGAGTTACCCTGAGAATGTGTTAGCACTGTTTCTCAGAGGCCTAGTCAGGGAGAATATCCTAGCAACAAATTTTAAGGTCTGATTCCTTCCCACTCATCTACTTAATACAGCAATCTCAGGATCCCGCTCCACATCACCTTCCCAGTTTCTGTTGACACATGTTGTTTAGGTTCTACAGTTTCTCTGGGGCATAGCTCTTTTCTTTCCTCAAACATTTTCATGGCTAAGGTGTCTTGTAATTTCATCCTATTGTTTTCTTGTCTGGTGGATAAGGAAGTAGGGAGATTGTGTGTTATTTTATAAGGCGAAGGTTTTTGCATCACCTACAACTGAGTAGGAAGCATTAGCAGTGGTGAACTACAGGTGCAGCTCAAAGATTGCCAAGAACATCCACCAGGATGTTCTCCTACCACAGCTGAGGGTTTTGTCCCTACCTAACTGCAGTTAACATTAGTGTGGCGTCAAAAGCCCTCTGCTCTTAGGATACACTCTGGACATTACTCTAAACTCTTCCTACTTCAGACGTCAGGAGATGAGAGTTAAAACATGCTTCTGAATATGGTTCCTCTGCTTGCCATCATCTTTCTCTAAAGCAGGGATTGGTCTCAGCCACACCCACCCAATTCTGTTCTCTTGTAACTCCATAGTCCCCCACCACTGCCTTGCTCACACTTGTCCACCTTTCCAGGCACCATGGTAAAACTGCACACTTCTACCTTGTGCCAGAATCCATCTGTATGCCACCGACCACTAGTTATGGCATTCCTGTTGCCAGCTCAAAATTCAGCTGTGATTTCTTTGTTGTTAATGCTCAGGTCCTTAGATACTTGAAGAACCTCTGCTTCAGGTGTCAGACTTCTTAGGAAGGAGACTCAACATTGTCACTGGTGTGTTTAAGACACTGAGAGCACAAAGACACAAAAGAACAGGATTAGGTGAGGAGAGAGGCCAGCATGCAAATCCCAGGTAGAACTCAGACTTTGGGTGACCTACAGTGTGATTCTGAGGTGGGAGTGAAGGCTGGCAGGATTCCAGCATATTTATGACTCATCAGCTTCAGACTCCTTCAGAAGAAAGGATGCTCAATCCCTGAAAAACCTTTGAAGTTGAAAAGGAAGGGAAGTGAAGCCTCAGTCTGAGAATGTGGTATAGACAGGGATCTTTTTTAATGAAGGGGCTTTAAGCACTGTCCAGCCTAAAGGATGGCTGTAGAGAAAGGAGACTCAGCCACCAGAAACGTAGGGTTCAGCATTGGCTGGGATGCGCCAGGAGGGAGGGTAAAGCAAGAACATACTCACCCCCTTGCTTCTGCTGAGAGCAGCAACACACAGAGAGAAGTGCAGCCAGTGTATGTACGTGCGTGCGTGTGTGCATGTGTGTGTAAGTTCTTCATTAAACAATTGAGAGTGCTATGGTATGCCTGAAAGCACTGTTCTGAGTACAGGTGTGTGTGTGTGTGTGTGTGTGTGTGTGTGTGTGTGTGTGTGTGTGTGTCTGTCTGTCTGTCTGTCTGTCTCTCTGTGTGTTTATAAGTTCTTCATTAAACAATTGAGAATGCTGTGGTATGCCTGAAAGCACTGTTCTGAGTACAGGTGTGTGTGTGTGTGTGTGTGTGTGTGTGTGTATGTGTGTGTGTGTGTGTGTGTGTAAGTTCTTCATTAAACAATTGAGGCTGGTGGGGCATGCCTGAAAGCACTGTTCTAAGTACAGGTATGTGTGTGTGTGCTCGCACGTAAGTTCCTCATTAAACAGTTGAGAATGCTTTGCTATGCCTGAAACTCATGAAGACGTGAAGATGGGGAGATTGTGAAGAAAACCAAGAAATCTATGCTTTGAAGATACTTGCAACTAAAACATGTTTTTGTTGGACTTGTTAAATCAGTATTTCCCAAACTCACATGGGCACAAAACTTGTGACTTTTCTGGAACGCCCATTGGTGTGCTTCAGAACATTCTGCGAAACACAGTTTGGGAAACCATAATCTAAGTTAAACCAGGAGTTTAATGATCTCAAGGCTTTCACTAGTCTCTGAACAGCCAGTTTTTAACCAGGACATTGATGGTTGCTTCCTTACTATAATCAGGAAATTGAATGAAACAGTAAGATTATTTTTAAAAATTTCTTACTCCACAGTGTTTCCATCAGGAAACTGGCTCAGAGTAACAGCAACTAAGTAGTAGATTTATTCCAGGATCTAAGGACAGAGATGACTGACAAAGGCTTTGTCCCTGAAGGAGGTGACAGACTGTAGTGGAGTTCAGAGTGCCTGTAACTATTCAATGAAGTGGCATGTTCCTAAGAGGGAGGAACGTGATGAGTGACCAGCCTTGAGCCTGCATTTGTCCATACACAGCCTGGACATCTTCTCTTCCTGAGAATGGCAGAGAGAGAGTAGAACCTGGACCTGGCTAGCAGTCGCTAGGGAAGAGAGAGGATTGGAAAGAGACGTCAGGATTGGCTCAAGAGTTATAATGACGGACCTGGCAATACCCACTCCTATAGTTTTAGCGGACCTGGTCTATTCCTCTCTCTGGCTTACAGTCTCCTAAGCAAGGTGAGGACAGTAGTCATTCACACCCCATAGGGACTCCATGAGCATCAAACAGGAGGGGGGAAAAGCCATAAAAATTAAGCAAGCACTAAAGTACTATGCAAAGAAGGATCTTGGGACTTACTTATTCCTTCACAAAGTACATTTCAAAGAAAGCTAAACAAACTCCCCCAAACTTTCCACTCTCAGGGCTATTTTTATTTTGTGATTTTCCAAGCCTCAAAATGAAATTGGAAAAAAAAGAGAGAGAGAGAGAGAAGAGAAGAAGAAAGAAAGAACCCTTGGCGGCTGCTTTTTATATGGTAGTTTATAAGAGTGGGGATGAAATAGAAATCATGATAGCACAAGGCCCCAAGTTTACATTCTCAGAGGGAGGCCGAGCCGCTGGGAGCACTGATGGCTTTGGGGAGAGCAGCTGAACTCACTAACGCCAGCCTGGCTCTAACTAGCCTGTGTAGTTTTAAGTGGTCTAATCAGGCCTGCTTTTCACAAACACAAATAAATAAAAATTGACATTACATCGGGCAACAATATGGCATGCCCTGTGCAATTAGAACCAGCTGAGTTTGTGCACCCCACGGTTTACAGAGAAGGCAGCCATGCACTGCACTCTGGGGACAGATGTCTCTGTGGCTTCTCAACAGGGCAGCGGTTCCCAAACTCTTGAGGGGGACGCAGAGTTACTTCTTTCAGATGGTTCTGGGGCTCGTATGTTACCGACAGTCATGTCATAGACTGGCAAGGCACTGTGACGAGAGGTTTTCCCTTAATGAAGGACTGAATGCTCAGAAGGGATGGATCCAATTGTTGTAAGGTGACAAAACCCCAGAGTTTCCTGGAATACAGTCTGAGAATGCTTTGACTCCGTGAAAGAAAAAAAGAAAAGGAGCAATGGAAGTCTAAGAGAGGATGATGGGAGGCAAAAGATACTGTAGAGCTTTCAGTGATTCTTCTAAGACACAGAGCTAAATGGGATCATCCCTGTCCAGGTAATCACCTCAGGACTGTGGTTTTGTCTCCCTATAATTGTGTCGTGAAAGCATAACAGATGGGTGACCCCTATGGCCATCTCTCTATTACCAGCCCATAAGTTCTAGGAGCGTCGGGCTGAGAGTTGTGTACTGCTGTGTCCCTCTGAAGAAGCTTAACAAGTCCCTTAATAAGCATGTTCAGTGGATGTTTTCCCCATCCTGTAGTTGATAAACCATGTTCTCAGAGAAGCCCCTGAGGCCTAACCTCCGTTATATCACCCCACATAGCCAACCATTCTGACGACCCGGGTTTCTTTCATTAAAGAACAAAACTAAAGCTTTCAGGGGTTACAATATTAGGAGAGATCTCTCTAAGGGGAGGGCGGAAATGACAGAGGAGTGGGCTCAGTAGCCCAGTCAGAAGGGAGAGACAACTAAAATGCAGGAATCCTCCTCAACCCAACCCATCTCACATCCAGGCCATTTGCTCACTGCAAACAATCAGCACACTCTTATCTTAGGGTCTGAGATGCTGAAGGTATCTGAGCATGCTCTGGCCCAACAACTAAGCAGTAGAACTCAACCAAAGGCCTAGCTGTCTAGTCCCAAGTTACCTCCTCGTTTTAAAGTAGCTGGGGTGCTCAGGTCTGTGTGTACACTTCCTGGAGACTACACAGACCTCAGAAGTAGCATAAGTGCCCTTCAGCCAGAGACGGCCGAGGTAAATACGGATTGCTCCTTGGCTTGCAAAGCAAATGTTTACTCAAAAGCCACATAGCATGGTACATAAGTTCCTGATAGCCCCAGGCAGCTTCTAACTCATTTATCGTTCATTTTTAATTTGTTTTTTAGTGCATATATTTTCTGCATTAGGCCCAGAATAAACAAAGTTGGGGATAGGGCCAGTTGGGCTGAAAAGTGGCCTGTACTTAAAACCCCTAGTCTCTGCCCATTACCCCTAAATTCCTATTTCTGACAAGTCCAGGAGCAAAATCAATCACATTAAATGGAGTCGGAGTTCCATTTAAGGGCTGTCTCTCAGGCTGTCCTTTGGGAAATGACTGGAGAAATAAGGAGACATAAAGCGGTTCCCTGAACACACTTTATACTGCTAGCAAAGTGGTCTGGGTTTTGCTTATGACCTTGTCTCTAGCCAGTTGGTGACCTGGGCAAGTCACTTAACCTCTCTGAACTTCAGCTTCCTCCCTGTAGAGTGTGATTAATGATCACCTTCCTAAGTGATTCTCGATATATTAACAAGAGACCAAACGAAAGGCCAAGCCTAACATCTACCCACCATGTATTTGCTAAAGCCTTCTAGGAGTCTGGCTGTTCTCTGGAGTGGAAAGAAGCAATAGGCATGATGGAATTCCCTCTTCTTGGAGCCCGCCTTCCAGTGGGGCCAGACAGATGGCAAACAAAGAATATGCAGTAGGTCACATTACAAGTTGTAAAAGAGAAAAGTCACCGTGGAAAGGAACCAGAGGGTAATGGAATATGTTGTTATATTACAGAAAGAGCCTCTCTGGCGAGGTGGGCTTTGAAGGCACTGAGAGAAGGAAGCAGGAAAGAGTGGTGGGACAGAGGTTCTGGGTGGGAATGCTAAAAACATGGTGGCTAGCAAGCCAGGGTGGTGAACTGAGCAGAGTGTATGATGGGAAATGGAGTCAAGAAGGATAGTGTTTCCAGACCAGCCCTCCTGGGGTGAGGGAGAGTGAGCTAAAGCTTCCTCCTTTCAACAAACAGGGGCCTGTAAGCATCGGCATCACTATTGGGAACCAACTGAGCATGGAGACTCCAAGGAGGACTTAGGGGAAGGACTGAAGGAGCTGTAGGGGTTTATAACCCCATAGGAAGAACAACAATATCACCCAATCAGACCCTCAGAGCTCCCAGGGACTAAAGCACCAACCAAAGAGTCCACATGGAGGGACCCATGGCTCTAGCTGCATATGTATCAGAGGATGGCCTTATCTGGCAAGGAGGCAGCTTGGTGTCCCAGGCAGGTTCCGGGAGAGCAGAGCTCTCCCCAAGTGTTACAGCTCTTGTGACAAAAACTCTCGGACACAAGGATGATTCTTGAGCACTTTACTTCCCCTAAATAGAGCCCTTACATACAGTTTTGGGGTGGGTTAGGGTCTGACAGCAGATAATGTCTATTGGCTTGACCTGAGAGCTTGGAGATACCTCATCTGCATGTGGGAGAGCCTGAGGGACTGTTCCTCCTGACTGATGGTCATAAACCTCTCTGTGGGAGGGGTTGTTGGAAGACTGAAGCTAAGTGAAAAGAACCAGGGCCTGGGAGCAGAGCTGAACTCCTGCCTTCCGATAAAGGTTCCGGGGTTCAAATCTCATGCTCAACCAAACACCCAGCTGCTTCTCACAGCCCACTGCCCTACAATAGGAGGTCTCTGTAAGGGAGCAATCTCAGGTTGTATTTACCCAAGAAGGCAGAGCTGTGGCTGATAGTTTCTGCACATAATGTCAATATCTGGAAGGAGGAAGATGTAATTAATACTTTCTGCACACACTCGGCATCCATATTGGACTAGAAGACTTGCCATTCCTATGTGTCTGAGGCACTGGGGTCTTTGATATACGCATGCTCACTTATTATTAATAATAATAATAAGTCACTGTCACTCAGACCTTCATCAGACTCCCACAATGAGTGGTGGAAGACAGTATTTTCATTGCCGCCCAATTTCTCCAGCAGCCCTCACCACAAAATAGAATTGTGTCGTTTAGAAGAGGTAACTGCAACCCAGAGAGGCTAGAGGAATTGCTCAAGCCACCACCGCTACCAAGGAGCACTGAGAGGATTAGAAGCTATTGACTCCACGGCTTCTCTCTGGATACTAGGAATATTGCTGTGAAATTGGTTATTTTCTCGTGAGATAGGATATTGTTTGCTGTTTATAAGTTGAGGCATATTATCCTCTGAGGGATAGGCAATTTCACTGGATAGATTTTTTTTTTTTTTTTTTTTTTTGGTTCAGATAGGAGCAGAGTTTATTCCTGAGAGTACCAGTGACCTGGTTTTTTAAAATGAGGCCCATCTCCTCTCCATTCAGTCTCTCATCCTTACTGGCCCAACTGCTTTCTAATGCTCTCAGCACCAAGATAGACCACTCTCTTCACGTCTACCCAGCACCCTGCCACCCTGTCTGCTTCCCCAAGCCAGCCTGAATGAGTCAGGGACATTAGCCTTGGCTCTGACTTATTTTACAACTGCCTGCCTCTGCTCCCCGCTTCCTTCTTCGGCTTGTTGGCACCCACTCCCTTTCCCAAGCACTGTTCTTCAAGAAATATCATCTGCATATATGGGAATTTCTGCCCTGGCCCTGCATTGATGGTAGCTCTGGAGTTGTTTATAAAAACATCCCTGGCATTCCCTGGCGTCACGCTCTGCATCCTGGCTGGCTTTGCCAGTTTGATAAGAAGCACTTTATTTGCCCTTTGGGGAATTTCTGACCTACCTCACCAGCTTCCCTTCCCTTCCCAAGCTCACGTTATCCATTAAAGGAACCATTATAAAAAATCACACAGATGAATTCTACCGGAGCTATATGTATTGTCTGTAGCTTGAATCTGTAGTACTTTGTGGCCAATTAGTTTGACTGGGAACTACTTAAATTATCGGAAGACTGGCTAGCTCAGCCAGTAACCTGTCCATTCAGCTTGGCCCTAGTTAGTTCAGCAGGAGGCTAAAGAACTCAGGTGGAGGTCTGGTTCACAGAATGCAGGGCAGGGTGTCTCATATTTGATTGGAAATTGTAGTTGGTTAATGTGTTTGTTGGCTGATAAGCTCAACTTCCTATAGCCCTGAGCTTTGGAAGAAAGACCCTGATCTTTATCTCACCGAAAGCGAGTCAGCATCACTCTGCCAGGTTCACTAACCATAGACTTTCAGCTCAACCCAGGTAGCAAATCTAGAGGTACAGAAAAAAAAAAAAAAAAAAAAAGAATAGATCCCTGAAGCATATAAGCATTGTAAGAACAGCTCTAAACGTAAGCTCAACCTTTAGCTCACCTCCAGGATTAGGTCTAAGTCATGTTTGAACCTCATAAAGGTACCAGTAAAGATAACAGTGGTAGTGGGAAGTAACAAATGAGACCGTTTACATGTAGGCATTTCCTCAACAGTTTGCCAGGCATTTATTATACCCTAGACATCATGCTAAACACCAAGGATGCAGACAGACTGTGCATACAACTTGATGATACTCACCTGGAATGCTTTTGTGGCTAAGGTTTGGCCCATGGAGCATGAGTGATGCACTGACTACCACCAACCCTCACTGTTTGTATGGTTAGCAGACCTGTCTCTTTTTGTTCTAAGAAAGGCAGGCCTTCCAGAGGCCCTTCAGCTTCCTTCTGCTACATCTTTGTCTTATCTGTGTTTTCTTTGCTCTTGAAACCATCACACCACTGGCTATAATAAGTCCTCCACCTGGGATCTTGACACACTCCCCTAATATTTTGCATCTGCTTTCTGTTGAATTTCTTGTGCCTAAAATCATGCATTTAACTCTCTTCTCTTCTTAAATAAGGCTCTCCTCCATGAGTTGAACAGTTATGGCACCATCTTTTCTGTTACTCCCCAGAGTCTCTAGGCATATGCGGAGTACAGATGGGGGGGGGGGGTCTGTGTTTTCCTAGAGCTCTAGTTATGTGTCCTTCTGAATGGAAAGCTTCTCATCTTAAGTTTACCAATCTTGAATCTCTCTAAGGTAACTGAAGTTTGTACTCTCTGTATCTTAGTAGATTCAGGTTGCTATAAGAAAATTACACACACCGAGTAGATTATAGGCAACAGAAATTTGTTTCTTGTGTGTTTGGAACCTGGGAAGTCTAGATTTGGTAACAGTAAGGGCCCACTGTCTTCCACAGACAATGTCTTCTTACTGTGTTCTCACATAACACAGGGGCTAAGAAACATCTCTCTGGCTTCTTGTATTTGACACTAAGCCCATGCCCATGGCCCGGTTATTTCTTAAAAGCTCCACTTTCAAATACCACCATCGCCTTGATGATTAGGATTCCAGTGTGTTAACTTGATGGGACAAAACATTCAGACCACAGCACTTCACCACCTAATTTACTCCAAAGATATCAGAGCATTATGCTTACTGTTCATGTACTCCTGAGCCTGCACCAGCTAGCTCCTCCCTGAAGGCTTGTCCTGGTTTTCTTTCAAAAGCCATCAGTGATCTCTGTCAAATCTAAAAGTCATCTTAATGTCCAGAAACAGCCAGCATGTGACCAACTTCTTCCCTCACTCATCTTTACTCAGGGTTTTCAAGTCCTTCTGACCCCCAAGATCTCTCTCTTACTTCATACCTCCATATTCCATTCTCAGTCAACTCTGTTTCTGTGCTTGTTTGCTTAGTATGGAGTCTCACTATATAGTCCAGGCTGGTACTAAAATCTTGATCTTCCTGCATCATCCAACTCAGTCTTCTCTAAATCCTCTTCTCTGGTATGTAGAACCATTACCTACTACTTTTGAACACACATAAGTAACAGGTCCCAAGTATACTTCTGGCACCACTCCACCTTCCTTCTGAAGAGCCCAGTGAAGCTGGCACCCTAACCCCACAGTGCGTAAAAAGAAGTCAAGGAAAGAGTAGAACTGGGAAACTTGTACAAGGCACCCAGTGACCAGAGAGACAGCTGGACAAGGACAGTGTTTGTCCCTAGGATGCCCTTTTCCCAGAGGAAAAGATTCCACCCCCTTTATTCTAAGTGAATAGAGTCCAGTTTCAGAGTGCTTGGCTCAGCAAAAAGAAGAAACATTTACGATCACGTGTACCATTAGCGATATCCCTTCTTGCAGGATACAGAAAGTGGGGGTCAACAGGGGACTCAAGTAGCTAAAATTCCAACCCTGGACTCTGACACCAGGGATGTTCTCTCAACAACCTCAATTCTTTGACCTCACAGTCTGTTGTGAAGATTTAAGTACACAGATCACAGATATACAGCGCTTGGCTCAGAGTTTGACATGTAAGAAGCATATGATATAAGGTGGCAGTCACTGCAACCATCATCATTATTCACATCGCCACTCTGACCCACTTCCAAAGCTTCGACCAACTCATCCATCAATTGCTTCATTGGCTCTCATCCACCAAGAAGTATGCTAGGTACTGGGGTTACAAAGATGATTGAAGTTCAGTGACTGCCTCACCAAATTGCAAATCCAACACCCACAGAAATGATGGACTAAAATGCAGGGACAACTACTGTGACAACTGTGTGAGCCCAGGGAAGGGATTGTGTGCCAGCATCAGGAGGCATAGGATCCAAGTAGAATAGGTCACAGATTTAGAGAGAGGGATGTTAAAAACAAAAACAAAAAACACCATTTGAGTCATTAGATGTTGGCTGTCCTGGGTCACTAGGAAAGACAGGCCAGAGACTCGGAACAACATGAGTAAAAGCAGGGAGCTAGGCAAGAGCATGCTATTTGTGTCCTGGAGTTAATACTTGGCAACTAAAAGCCATTCAAATAAGGTGATAAGACTAGGGTATAGTCAGAATGCAAATTCTAGCATCTAGAACAATACTCTGCACATAGTAGGTACTTAGTAAACACATTGTGGGTGACTAGATGGATGGAAGAATGGATGTCTGGCTTGAAGGAACTGTCTCCTGGTGTCAGCACTGTAAATGCTAAAAGCTTGGGGAGTTGTGTGAACACAGCTGTGGCTTGTCTATTTTAAGCCACTGTGGAAGATGCTGGGAATAAAATGGAGAATGTTAGCACTGACAGAGCTAGTACAGGTAAGGAACTTTTCCCTTGGCCTCCATGACTGACGCACAAGCTAAGGCCCAGAGAGACAAGAGGCTTGGGAAAACCATTGCTCTCACAACCTCTGGGGCGAGGTCGCATCAGAGTGACCATCCCCAAATCTAGTGGTCTTTTAAGTGTTCAATTAGAGCTGTTTCTCCACACCTTGCTTGTATACCCCACCTCTAAGAGAATCCCTCTATCTGGATTCTTCCAGCAAATTGACCATCCTTCAAGGTTCTCTGTTCCAAGGAAGCCTCCCCTGTTGATCCTAAGAAGAAGTAAGCTGATTTTTCCTTCTACCAGCAAAGCTGTGCTCCGCAATCTTTGTTCTTTGTTTCTTACACTGAGTCCTTAGAGCAACTACATGAAATAAGGACCTTTAAAGAGGAAGCTTACTGGCCATGGTGGTTTGAATCTAAAATCCCAACAAAATAATGAGTCTGAGACTAGCCTGTGCTACATAGAGAAGCCCTGTCTCCCAGAAGCATAATCACAGTGGACTAAGTACTTTCCAAAGACTGCACAAATTACCTCCCTGCAACCCAGCAAACTGACACTGCGATTTCAAGTACCACACCACTGACAGGAAAGCTAAGGTTCAGAGCAGTGAACGTGTCCGGTTTCCACAGGGATTGGGAGCTGATCCTGGCATCAAACCCAGCATTCTGTTGCTAGAACCTCCTGGCTTCCTGGCAAGGAGGAGGATTTGTCTGGGCTCACCCTACAGTATAGGAAAGGCAGGGTGCCAGTCAACAAGAAAACTCATATTGCATCCCAACACTAGTCCATCTTTCATCACACGACTGTCCATTCTGCGCACTCACGTGGCTTCTTTTACGGTTCTTAAACAGCACTCAGAATTTCTCTGTGTAGGTTTCAAATTCCTCTCGACATAGACTATGCTTTGGAGATCTCAGAATCCTCCTGATAACAAAAAGGAGACACGCTGGCATCTATGCACAACAAGTAGTTGAAGGACTGGCTGCACAACAGGACTATGAAAACGTTCTTGTACTTTCTTGAGTATGTCGATGTTTGTATAAATCAGCAGCCTCAAATCACAGTGTTCATTTGCTTTTCACATCTTATAAAGGCATATCCCAGAAACAAAGCATTGAGTTCATTACCGAATGCTCAAAGCAGCCTGGGCATTTCTATATTGCTAGGCTATGGGTTGCTGCTTTGGAGGCTCCCGACTTCCTAGAATATCGCCAAGGAGTTGCCTTATAAATCCTGCAGATCAATTGTTCCACAAAGACATATTGTATCTTAGCACTGATGAACTTTTTTTTTTCTTTTAATTCCCAAACACTTGTTAGTTTTGCTGAAATCCCACAGGTTTTACATTGGACCTGATTTCTTTTTAGTATACAGTATAAGAACCGGCGAACAGACCATAAGGCCTTGAAGCAGGTTTCTACAAGAGAAAGGGGGAACGATTTTTACTGCTGTCTTTATTTTTCCAGCTTCTGCATAAAATAAGGGAAGTTAAGCATATTTCCTGTAAGCTTTCCTCTCCAAGGACCAGCTCTGAGGCGTCATGTTGCCGCCCTCTACTGGTACCAATGACAGGTGACCTGCTCTCTAAAGCTACGGGTGACTTTTTGGCTTTGAAAACATCAGAGCCTTGGAGCTAAAAACATTTTGTTTGTAAAAGTAAATTTGACCAGTAGAAGTGGATACAATTGACTCCCTGAAGTAAAAACCTCTCCTCTGTTTCAGAGCCCTTTAAATGAAGTCTTCTGTAGTTCTTATAAGTCACTACATCATAATCACAACCTGTTTATATTTGTTTACTGTCATAGGTCACAGGTCTTGAATTATAGCAGGTG
Source organism: Arvicanthis niloticus (assembly GCF_011762505.2). NCBI lineage: Eukaryota > Metazoa > Chordata > Mammalia > Rodentia > Muridae > Arvicanthis > Arvicanthis niloticus. The sequence continues at coordinate 51,263,113 of NC_047662.1, forward strand.
CTCAATTAATGGTCATCAAATACAGGTATGAGTAAGGCAGCAGAAAAAAGAAAGCCTTGTATTTTTCATCTATAGAAGTTTTTTTTTTTAAAAAGAGGGGGAAGGAGATGCAGAACATAACTCAATGTTCTTGCTAACAGATTTTAAAAATCAAAGTAATGCCTTTCTACTATAACTGAGCAGAATAAAATGCCTGGCACTGTTTAGATTGGGGTCATTAGACTTTCAAGCTAATGGCTATACTTTTCATTTCTTCCTTTGAGGTTCTCAGTAGTTGCAGGGTGGTTGAATTCTTTTCTTTTTTTTTTTTGTTTCTACAAAGCTAAAGAAAGGAAAGTAAGCTGTACATAGCTGTGGCAATCCAGCAGCCGTCCATGTTCTACTGGGAATGCCTGCTTTGGGCCAACTTGCCTCCTTCTCCTGGCCTCTTGGCAGCTACAGACCAAATATAAAACCCAAAATCAGTCACCTGAAACCCTTGCCATGGACTTGGGCTCCTATGGAAATGGAGAAATCATTAAATGTTTTTATAGCAGCAGTTATGAGGTTGGGCAGGGAGAAGGCTTGGCTGGAGTAGTCAAGTTTCCAACAAAAGGAAGCATCCTGAACTAGGGGTGTAGCTCAGTGGTAGAGTGCTTGCTTAGCATGTGGAGGCCCCTGGTTCAATCCCCAGCACCAAGGGCAGGAGGCTGGGAGACAACAAGAAGGTTCCATCCTTGAAGCCTTATGGAACCCTCTTGGGTCTCACCTCTATTCTAAGCCTTATCTCCAGATTTTTCTGGAATCTGTGACTTCTAATTAATCTCCCTTTACCTTAATGAAACCAGAGTCTATTTCTGTACTTATAATAATAATAATAATACAATAACTGTAATATCAACCAACAGAAAAAGAGAAACCAGAAGAGAGAGAAGAAAGTGAAGGAGGAGAGAAGAAAGGAGGGGAGACAGGAGAAAGAAGAGAAGGGACCAAAGAAAAGAAGCTGGAGGTGTCTTCTGGTTGACAGATGGGGCCTTGCACATGCTCAGTGCATGGTAGACATCCAACAAAGTTAGACAAGAGGAAAATCAACGTTCAATATTCATTGTCTGGGTTGTTTTGTCTTGATTTCACCTTTTTGTTTGATTGGGTTTTGTTTTGTATTGTTCTTCTCAGGTGAGGTTCTTACTCTGTCACTCTGACTCAAACAGCTTCTGGGAGGGATTATAAACGTGAACCACCACGTACAGCCAAAAGTCCCATTTTTAATAAAGCACAGAATGCCTGTTTGGTAGTCTCCTTACCTGCCCTCTATGACAACTCTAGCAGCCCTTTCAGGGACAACCAAATCTAAATCAACCACTCAGAGTGTTTGGTCCACTGACCATCAGGACCTACCTAAGAGCTCCAGAAAAAGCAATTATCTGTTCCTCCACAGATCCACTAAATCCAAATCTGCATTTTAACAAAGCCCTGAGAAGTTTCTGAGTACATCCCATTGTGAAAAGTCTCTGAGATGCAGGCTACCTTAATCATCTCAAACCTCACAGTTTCATCCATACAATGAAGAAAATGAAGCCAACAAGTCTGTGGTTAGAACCTATGAAATTACTAATATGTCACTATTTCAACCTATAGAAATAGCATATCCATGTGATTCAAATCATTCAATAAAGTTGCCCATAGCTGGAAAGAAGGTGAGATGAGTAAAATTGTCCCTAACCAACTGACCAGGTATTCAGCGGTCTCTATAAATTGGCTGTTTTAGAAGCTATGCTTTGTGCTTCCCATAATCTCAGTTAACTCAGTCATTCTGGATTTCTGATGGGGTTGAAAACTTATAGTCTCATAGCCAATCCTTGCTATTTACTTTGAGAGAAAACATTTGAGAGGATGGTTTTCAGCTGACATTCATTCTAAAGCCAAGGGGGAAAAAAGCCAGTCTCAGAACTAAGTCTTTTATTTAGGAGAGATGACAGAGGTTCTGCTTAGTCAACAAAATGATGGACTGGGTATTTGTTGCGGCCCAAGCTGCCCCATGTTTGGGGACCAGAATGTCGTGGACCACTCTGTAAATGTTGGGACCCGCACTGCCAGAAGCCTTGGGGACTAACTTGTTAGAGCCTGCACTGCCCCAAGCTGCTTCAGTCTGCGGGTCGGGGTTCAGCAAGAGAGAGAGTGAGGACGGATGAGGAATGGAGACCAGACAGAGTGTGATTCAATCCCATTTATTCTTCAGTCTCTCTTCTTCTCTCCAAGTCCCAAGTCTTGAGTTCCTAGTCCCTAGTTCCTAGTCCCTAGTGCCTCCAAGTTCCAAGTTCCTTCTTCCAAGTGCTAAGAGCCTAATGTCTAATTCCAAGCTCTTCCTTCAAGTGCCAAGACTCAAGTGCCTAATTCCTACTCCAAGTTGTACTCTCTGAAGTGTCTGATTCTCTGTTCCTCCAAATTGTTCTGTCTGCCTCTCGCCTTTTATATGTCTCACTTCTAAGCGACGCCTCTAAGTCACACCTTTAATCATGCCCTTAGGTCTTGTCTCTAAATCTGATCTCTAAGTCACGCCCTTAAGTCACACACTTTTAAGTCTCACACACCCAAGGGAAAATCCTGGGTATCTAAAGCAAGATGTTATCAGAGTGTGCTCTGTTGTTGTAGGCTAATACAATCAAGTCTCTGGTCAGGGTATATGGCTCAAGATGGCTGCAAGGATGATAGCTGCCTTCTTTCAGCTCCCCACAGACATTAGGTCTATCTTGCACCTTACTGACATAAATTAGTATAGTTATGCTCTAACTGTATTTTGAGAAAAGTTTTATTTTAACAGGAAGGGTGATATGTAGGAGGAGCTAAGGTGGGAGGAGTACAGAGAGGAGTAAGGAGAGGAGGAGGAGAAGGAGAGGAGGAGCTAGGTGATGAGAGAGAAAGAGAGAGGGGAGCCAGACATGGAGGCGGATATTCACATGTCTCCGCCAGTCAAAGATAGTTGATATATCTAGATTGGGTATTACGTTACACTTCTGATTGATATTGAGCATTACCAAACTTATAAAGCCTTTGGTTGACATTTTAAAAAATTGTATAAAAGCAAAGGGGAGAAGGGAGTATGGGATAGGGGTTTTTTAGGGAGGGGAAATGGGGAAAGGGGATGGCATCTGAAATGTAAATAAAATATCTAATAAAAAATAAATTTTAAAAAAGGAGGAGGAGGGATGGGATAGGGGATTAATTGGGGGGGGGAGATGGGGAAAGGGGATGACATCTGAAATGTAAATAAATAAAATATTGAATACAAAAAAAAATTGTCCCTAACCTATATGTTAGTTAGTTACTTAGTTACTTAGTTAGTTAGTTGTTAGTTTTCAAACAAACTCTCAATGCTGAAAACTCTGGAAGTAAACCACTATTTCTTGGGTAGAATGGGAGAAGTAGATGAGTGAATTATTCTATTCAATTCTGCATTGTTTCCTTTGAGTCTCATCTGTGCCATTTATTATACAAGATACTGAGGATTCTGAGTCCCCAGGTTGGAGTCCTTGATGGAGAATGAACTTGGTGGTACTCAGCCTTGCTACTAGCAGACATTACATCCATTCTTTCATCTCACTCTTTCTCACACAAAGCCTTCAGAAGGGATTCAGTTCCCTGTGGAAATACAAGAACTAAGGCTGAAAGTTTAGCAAATGTCCAGGACCAGAGAGTAAATGATGAAATCAGATATAGAATCCAGTCAAGGTTATCTATTGTGGTCAATGATACACTGTATCAACATGGCATGTAAAACCCACAGATCCTTTCTTTCTTTCTTTCTTTCTTTCTTTCTTTCTTTCTTTCTTTCTTTTTGCCTGTCTGTCTTTCTTTTTTCAATTGCTTCATTATTTTTTTCATCCTATCCCCTCCTTACTCCTTCTAACATCCAACTCTAATTTGGTAAACAGCTGAATCACACAACAAATAGCTTAGTTTGGAAAGTAAGGACTGCTTTTTATTTGGATCAACTTGGTAGTTTCTCCTGGGTGACTATAAAAGAAAATATTATGGCCCTTGATGAGTATTTTATTACCTATCCAGTTTCAACTTGTTCTGGAAATTTTGAGTGCTCTCTTCGGCTTCTTAACAGGGTACTCCCAAGCCTGGAGTCCAAGTAGTACTGCACAAAGTCTGCACTGGGGTGCCCTGCTGTTGCACAGCAGATAGGTTATCTATACAACTTTCCCTTGCCCATTGCCAAATGGATGCAGCCGTAGACTCATTTACTTAATGGAAAAATACAAACCTGCTATAGTTGTGATAGTTGAGGTCTTTGCTAAGTCTGGCATCACTGCAATGGTACCAGGGACTGCTGCATCCATCCCCACCCCCAAACTCACCCCAGGTCTTCCTCTCCACTTCAAGGTGAACTGGTCCCAAAGACTCTCAGCCTTTCAGCACTGGCATCTCTTTACCAGAAGTCCTTCCTTCTCCAGTTCCCTTTTCATTTTCTTTCCTAGTTTTTCCTCCACCCCAATTCTATGATGATGCAAATTGAATCTAGGTTCTTGTGTATCTCAGGCAAGCACTTTACTTCTGAGTTACAGCCTTGGTATTTGTTTGTTTGTTTGTTTGTTTGTTTTAATTTGATTTAGGGTCTTACTAAGTTAACAGGGCTGCCCCAAACACACCGAGGCTCACACAGGCCTAGGGAGTTACTGCTTTTCCTGCCTCAGTCTCCTGAGTGACTGGGATTGCAAGTATTGTCAAAGAGACTACACTTTTCCCCTCTTCTTTAAAGGAAAGAAGTAGCCCTACACATAAATTAAGTAAGATAGACAAGTCCTATAATTGATAGACAGTCCTCAAAGGTGGTTCCTTTACTCTTCAGGCAGGTTTACTCTAAGGTATAAGCTCCCAGAGTTTCCCTACTAAGGGTCTAGTTGTATATGGCATCTCCCATGGTAGGAGCAGGACTATTACCTATTTCACTACTTTTGAACTCAGTGATGTTTCAGCCCCATGCCTAGGTCAGCTTCCTGGTTGCCTACTTCCTGCATGCCCCTCACCTGTTGCTTGGTGCTTACTCTGGTGACCCATCTTTCTATATCCTTAGTTCTGGCTTCTAGAGACCTTGATGGGGCCAAGAGGATAGGTCAATGTTATTAAGTGTACTTTTCTAACATATTTGGAGTCCTAGGTTTGGTCCTCAACCCCCATGTCCTCCAGAAAGAGAGACTCTGATAGAAATCTGGGCTCAGATGAATACCTTATCAGACATGATTTCTACAACTGCCTTCCTTCTTAGCTTCCTGAGACGTTGGGAGAGCTTTGCTGCCAAAATGACCTGGCAAGAGCTCCAAAGATGCAAAGAATCCCAGGACCCAGAAGGAGAGTCTTGATGGAGCCTCAGAGTAAGCCAGCAGACTCCATGGAGCCCTGGAAGATTTCCTGAAAAGCTTCCTGAGTCCTTTGTTTCTTGACAACTGGAGGGAAGTAGGTAAACCACTGAAGACACTTGATCCAACAGCTATTAAACAGGCATCCTGTAGGTCTCTGAGATCTGTACATTCCCCTGCAGACAGAAAAGAGCATAAGATATGGCGATCCATTTGAGGATTTACATGGCTTTTAAAACTATTAAACAATTAATTATTCTCCATTGTATGTGTACTTATTTCAGAAAGTTTCTAGAGCAGTAGGTTTCTAATTTTTCTCCCATACTTTTGAGACAGTGTCCCCCCCCCCACCCCAATGCCTGGAGCTCATGAGCTCAGCTAGAGTTGCTGGCAGTAAGCCCCAGGGACGCTCTTGGTCTCTCTTCCTGAAGCATTGAGATTACAAGTGTGCAACACCACAGATTCTATGTGAATCCTGAAAACCCAAACATAGGTCCTCATGTCCAAGTGGCAGTTTCTGGAGATCCAAATGTAAGTTCTCATTCCTGAGAGGCAAACATGTTACCAACTGGGTCATTCCCTCAGCCTCTAAGTCTTGCCTTTTTAACATGGCATCCAGTCCATAGTTAGGGTGAATTTATTTGGGATGATACAATAAGAAAAAAAAAGTCAATGAGGAAAAAAGTAGAATCTGTATGAAGAGAGAAGAGGAGGAGGGAAGTTGTTCTGAGCATGAGAAATGATAATAAAAGCTATACATCATGGGAATGGATTGTGAAGTTCAGATACTAGACTAGGACCTATCCATGGAGGACTGACTGTAGGATGGGTGTGGTGGAAAGATGGATGGTTGGATGGATGGATGGATGGATGGATGGATGGATGGATGGATGGATGGTTGGATGGATGGATGGATAGATAAATGGTTGGATGGATGGATGGATGGATGGATGGATGGATGGATATATGAATGGAAGGGTAAATAAGTAGATGGATGAATAGATGGGTAAATGGATGGATGGGTGAGTAGAAATGAATGAATAATGTCAATTACAATAGTCACAAAACATTAACAACAAGTGGCAAAGACTTTTAGTTAGCATGCCAATTTCATTTTGTAAATACATTTTGCTTCAAGTGTATATGCTATAATAATCTGAAGATATTTTGCAAGGAGGGTTTTCTTTGCCTTTAAAGGTAAAAATGCACAGTATTTTTAAGATCTGACTCAGACTTGACCCTGAAATTGTCCATTTCATAGTAGCATAATTTGGAACACTTCTCTTCACCTCTCTTGGCCTTGGTTTCTTCATCTGTATACTGTAGATAACACCCTATGACAGTCTCCAGAGGGATGGATGAACAGGTGAATCTCTTAACTTGGTGCCTGGCACACAATAAGTATTAAGTAACTTTAAGAATGAGTAGACACTAGAGTTGATTCATCCAAGGCCTTTTTGTGGCCAAGAGTCTATTTAGCAGGCATTCTCTACTGTGTGTTAAAACTAACTTCAGGGAAACAGCATTAATCTATACTAAAATATGTTAATGAAAACTGAATAAACACAAAACGGTCTAGAAAGGAGAGTTCTAAGATCTAGAAGAAGGCTCGGCAACGTGACAACTTCATCTCTAGGGCTTAAAAAATAAAATCATTTTTGAAAAACGAATGCACTCATTGTTCCTTTCGATATGGGCTACCAGGCCTGCAGCCATTGCACTAGACCATGGCCAGGGTAGAGTGACACGAGAACTAACTCAAGGAAGATCCGGGCATGTATAACCTAGCTCGTTAAAACTGAGGAATATTCATCCAGAAGAACAGTCCAGTAACTTCCCTCGTGGACTCACTTTATGGTTTCAAGACCATAGACCAAAGAAATAGTAAATGGGAAATTTCAGAAATCAGCATCTCCAAAATTTGCATTTGCATACCATTCTGTATGCAAATCTCTGTGGAGAAATAAATCATTCTTTTGGTGTCTTGTATCTATGCTTTATAAGGTACCCGCCTGTTAGCTACTTAATAGTCATCTTGGTTGTCAGGTCAACCACTGTGCTTGTATATTGGATCTGGCACTGTCTACAGTTTCAAGCATCCACTGGGGATGTTTGAGTCTATCTTATATTATAATTTCTTGTTTTGTACTAGCATAAAGCAGCAGAAGCACATTGCTAGAACCTTTTCCAGGGGCTGAGAGGACCAGTGTGGTGAGGAACACCGAAGCACAGACTACAGTAGAAGGCAATAATACATCTTCCTTTGGTCACAGGACATTTGTCCCATCTTTAATTAGGACTGTGCTTGTGAAATATAATGTAGCATCGCATATAGAACAACAGAACTTCAGTACTGAAATATAGGTCAGATAATGTCTACACAGCATACTGCGTTTATACTGAGACGTGGAGAGGTGAAATGTTTTAGTCCAGATCAAACAGAGCCTGGCAGAAAAGGCATCCCATGGTAGAGAAAGCACCTTGGAAATTTTAGCTATATAAAAAAAAATCTAAGTTTTTTCTGTGATTAGAAATTTTCCAGTATTAATGAGAACCTAGGGTTTTTTTTTTTTTTTTAATTTCAAAAATGGCATACTAGGTACTGGAGAGATGGCTCAGGGGTTAAGAGAACTGACTAGTCTTCCAGAGGTCCTGGGTTCAATTCCAAGCAACTACATGGTGGCTCACAACGACCTGTAATAAGATCTCATGCCCCTTTCTGGTGTGTCTGAAGACAGCTACAGTGTACTCACATAAATAAAATAAATAAATAAATAAATCTTTTTTAAAAAATGGCATACTACAATAAAAACATAATCTATTTAAGCAGTTGAAAAGAACATTTAATGTCTTCAAAGTATATAGCAGAGAATATTAAGTTGCTCTGAAATCTTCTACTATGACTGAATTGTTCAGGAAGCCCAAAATGACTATGTGAATTTGGGTATCCCTGGAAGCAGAGTCCAGGACAAAATTCTGGATGCACATATTTTCCTTGGGAGATGAGCCCCAAAGGAGGATGAGGTAGGGCAGAAAGAGTCACACAGAAAGGGAAGGTAATGATCTCAAAGGCTCTGTGAGCAGGGTTCTGTACTAAGCCATAGTGTATAGAGGTAGCCAAAGAGGAGAATGGGACCCCTGCTCCAGTGTTGGTGAGAGATGACCTGCCATGAGCTTTAGAAGCTCAAACAAAGGGAAAAAACAGCTTCAGTCTGTGTTTTTGAGGTTGCTAAGCATGCTCAGGTGTCTTGGATGGAAAGCATTGAAAAATAACTCCAGAAATTATGCCTGAGGAATGTTTACTGAGATGGAGAAAACTATGTGTGAATCTGGGTTTTCTAGAGAAACAGAGTACATAAATATGTCCTGGGATAGAAAAGGAGATTGGCTCATTCTAAGGAATTGGATCACACAGGAATATGGCTAAGTGATCCAAGCTGGAGACGGAGGTCAGTCAATGACATGATTCTTGTACAAGACTGCAGAATGAGGAGAGTGAACACTGTAGCTTTGGCCAAGGCCTAGAGCAAACAGAGTCAGGCTCAGGCAGAAAATATTTTCTTACTAAGCTCCCCCCACCCCTTCTATTAGGATATCAACAGCTTGTGTGACGTCACCCACGTTTGGAAAGGGAATTACCTTTCCTCAGTCCACAGATTCAAACGTTCATTTCATGCAGAGACACCTTCACAAACACATACAAAGTCATGCTTCACTGAATATCTGGGTACTCCAGGATCCAGTCAAGTTGAGACATAAAATTAACCACCACCAGTGGGGAAAAAAAAAACGTTAATATGATCATGTAATTCAGAGGCTCAGGACTCCTGATTAAGGCACATGGATTTGCGATGCCTAAAACATCAATGACAGATCAGATGCCTTCAGTCAATGACAGATAGAACAGTAGAATTTAGAAGGTGGAAGTTGAGGAGAGCCTGTGACTGGAGACATAAACTTAAAATTTATTGATCTAAGGTTGGCTTTGAAGTAAAGAAAGGGGATGACAGATGTAGTTAGAAACAAGACTCCCATTTGAGAATCCTGAGGTATTTCAATATATTTCACCTGTTACTGGTTTTCAATGCTTCTGAACTATGTCTAAACAGCCCCCATTTTATAAGGACACCAGTCATACTAGATCCAACTGGATCCAAATGGGCTTTAAAAAAACCTTAATTATGTGTAAAAAACGAGTTTCATTTTCAGATTGTGAGGTACTGGGGGTTTTGAATTTAACTCAGCCCACATCCTTATCTCTGTTTTGGGTTGACACCAATTCCATGCTGTTTTTGCCCAGATCCTGAGCCTGCTCATTCCTGTTTCTGAGCACCCATAAAATAGTTTTTGCAGATTGATTCCTAGAAAACTAATGCTGACTCCTAGAGCCCAGAACTTGGTGTCACTCTCCTGGGCTTCCCAAGTTCCTGCCGACAGTGGTATAGCATTGACACACCAACACACTGACTTCATTCTCAGCGTCAGCAACCCACTCAGGATGAAAAAACAGAATCACCTGCAGTGAACGCTGGGTCGTTAGTTGATGTCTCTTCTGAAATGGTGAAGATTTAATAAAGATATATACATAATAAACGAAGCTCTGGGGAAGTTGATGGAGCAGTGCAGAATAGGGACCATGGATAAAGTCACACTTCAGAGTTCTCAAGCTCACTCTGCCACCAACTCTCTGCTTTCCCTTTTTTAACTGTTCTTGATTTATCTTTTAACATACAAAAACGACTCCAGTTCTAGCCATCTGTAATAATAAAATGACTGACCCCAGGGGGGAAGGGAGATGTCTTGTTCTGTGAGAATTCTTGTCTGCAAGCACAAAAAAAAAAAAGCTAAATTGAAAACCCCCACCACATTCACGTAAAAAGCAGACAGAGCTGTGCATACCGGTAACCCCAACATTGGGGGCCAGAGGAGGGTGGATGGCAGGAATTCACTGGCCAACCAGCATACCAGTAACAATAAGCTTTATGCTCTGAGCCAAGCCCTCTCTTGTCCCTGCCCTCTCCTGGATGATCTGTCACCCTGTGATGCTCTCTGTTATGTCTTGACACATAAGGAGGCCCTTTACAGACACCAAAGTATGAGAAATGACTTTCTAATCTTTATAAAAGAATAGCATTCTGTCTGCAATATTCTGACATGCTTTCCAAACCGAGGCTTTTTAAGGGCAGAGACTACTCTAGTCAACGTTGCATCCCCAGCTGGCACATAAATATCTGTAGAAGCAAGCAAGGAAGCAAGGGAACATCTCAGTGGTCTTTGAGAAAGGATTGCCTGGAACAAAAGGAGCGGCAAGTTGCTGTCCAGTGACCCAGCGTACCAGCACACAGTAGCTATTCACTAACTGCTCACTAATTCATCCTGCCTGTTAGGATAATTAGAATGCCTAGGTTTCCACCTGAGACCAATACTTAAAATCCACCCCTCCCCCCCAAAAGAGTTGTGTAGATCTTCCCTTGGACTTTGATCCTCCTTTTGGCAGCATCCTGAGCCGGCCTTCAGGGAAATGAGTAATGAACGATTTTGCAACCAGAAGAGGGCCTGGGCCGAAACCAAAGAGGAGGGCCAAGTCCCCTTAAGGAGAGGATGCTGAAGCAGTTGACAGGAACTGAACTTATGCTCAGCTTTCTCTTGAGTTTGTATAAATCCTTTACTTTTTAATCTCAAATAAACTAAGGTCTTCAGAACCATTAGAGATATCCAGGGAAAGAACAAATAATGGGGAGATGGTACCTATGTTTGTGGGTGGTAGGTGTTCATAGGCACAGGGGTCTGCCCACAACCAGGCTCCTATGTGCTGCTGGAACATACTAGCTCAACATACTAGGATCATGTGAAGGCCAGTTTTGGGGGCAAACCCTAGATCCCCCAACCTTCACCCCCATCTCCTGTTCTGTCTATGAGGAGCACTGTCTATACCCTAATCCACACGGTGCCAGTCTTTGGGCTCTCATCTGTCTACACACTCTAAGGCCCAATTTCTCCATTTCTGATTGGCTCTGCATCCTATGGCCTCTTCACAGACAGTCCTTGGGCTCCTCTGTCCACTGGGTTCTGTCTAGACTTAGCCAATGGGAAGCACTACTGTAAAGTGGAAGATGTGGCCAGGGAAGGAGACTGGGGTGTGGTGAGCATGTGGTAAGGAGTGTGACTGCTAGGTCTGGTTCACTGCAAATGCCTGGAAAGCATGAGACTGCACGGTAGAGCTCAGTGGTACCCAGCACGGACAAACTGAATGTGAAAGCAATGGCTCCCAGAAGTAAATCTTTCCTTATAAAGAATGACCAGGGACCATTTAGGTAGACTTGTATACAGCTTCAATATGGCAGTTTGGTCTCTACAATGCTTGTACTTAGGTGTGGGACCAGAGCTGTTTGAGCAGAGGAAAAGCATGTCCAGCCCTTCTAATTTAGCCTACCAGGTGTACAATACCTACATTGATGCTATTCAGAAACTGGGCATCTGAAAGATGCTTGCCTACCCAATGTGCTACCTGGCCTCCTAACTTTAGTTTATTTATTCTCTAGATGAGAGCCAGGCTTCTCCTAGTCACCTACAAGTACAGCGGCCTCACACACAGACTGCATTTTACAGACTCCTAAGCACAGCACTGCTTCTGTGTTAATCCAAACACAGGACATGGCAAGGCTCTCATACTGGCTGTGAGGGCTCCTTCAGTGGATGCTCCTGGGTGTGCAGAGGAACATAAGTGGGCCACAGGTTTGGGGGGGACCAGTGAGGATGACAGAGTTCACTGAATTTCTTTACTTGAACACCCTGGGTATTTGTATTTGTTCTGAAAGTGTCTCATGGTGCTGCCCAGGCTAAACTCACACTCACACACAAACTTCCCACCCCAGCTTCCTTGGTGCTGGGGTTCCACCATGTGCCCTTACATCTGGCTATACTTTGAGGACCTCTCTGCTGCTCACATGACTTGTGGGTCTATGAGGAAATCAATGGGTAGACTCTTCCTAAATATCTTAATGACCAAGGAGTAGTTTTTAGAATGTTCCTCAACATATGTATTTCTGGGAACCTAATCCTTATCTTAGTCCATGATTCCAAGAGAATTTTCAACAATGAGGAAAAGGCTACATTCTTGGCTTCAGAATAAGGTTTTCTCCCAGAGGTCAAGATTTCAGAGAAATTAACTGCAGAGACATTGTTTGTGCTGTAGGTGTGAGTTTTGTTCTCAACTCACTAGCTGTATTTCCTTGACTGGGGCACTGTCTCTAAACTTCATTTTCCTAATCTGTAAAATGGGGTTATTACACCCATTGTATACTAGGGATCTAGTGAGAATAGAAGTGCAGTATATGTGAGGCCTCAGTGTTGAACACAGTGTAAATGCCCAATGGAAGCCTCTATTATAACCATGGAAAAATATCACATGTCCTCGGCATCTTTTAACTCCAGTGTTTGTATCCACAAAGAAGAAGAAGGTGAGGAGGAGGAGGAAGAGGAGGAGGAGGAGAGAGAGAGAGAGAGAGAGAGAGAGAGAGAGAGAGAGAGAGAACAATCTGGCTTGGAAGGGAGCTTACTCTTTGAAGCTGACAAGTGTAATTTGTCTTGAGACTGCCAAGCACTCGGGTTGAGCCTTCGTGTGGGAAAGAAGAGACAAGCAAGATTAATCTGGGGCCTTCATTACTTACTCCATCTGGCCTGGTTTGGCACAGACCCTTCCCTCTATAGGCAGATTATTCTTCAAAAGCCTCAGCAGAGGGCTCTCTAATGGGTTCTGACATGGCAGGAATGGGGATCACACAGCTCTGAGATAAGGGCCCAAGACGAGGCCAAAATGCTTCCAGCACTATAGCCCAGATGCTCTGCCACAGAAGGCAGAAATGAACTGAAAAGGAGCCAAGGCCTCTGGGACGGGTGAAACCAGGATCCCAGAAGTACCTGGTCTCCACCCTGGGGAACAGCCGGAGCCGCCTTGTGGGCTGGGCTGGTGACGTGGCTTACCTGACTGGGATGTGGTCCAATGACCACAGGCACTTGGTAATCTAGTTTTACAGTCACAGTGGGGATAGAAGAAGTAGCTAGGAAGAAGGTTGGTTTTAAACATTTCCTAGCTAAAACCTTGTGGATTTTTTCTCACACGTTCATCCTTATGCATGAAGTAGTAGTGTGAGGAAGGGGAGGGAGAGGGGGGAGGAAGAGTACTTACTTAAACACATATCTGCAAAGCAGGCAGTGTTAATATTGGGGAGGGGGCATGGAACAAGGGGCTTGTCCAAGGTCACATCTTTAAGTGACTTATCCAGGACCACATGTGGGGGCAATTGGTTTAGTCTACACTCACTGTGGCAACCTCAGCATCTCAGACAGAAATTACAAGTAAGGAGACTCTTCCACAGCCCCCCAGAGGTAGCAACTCCAGGACCTGACTCTTGTCTTCTGGGACAGGCTGGGGACACTGTTCGGCATGGGTCATGTGGGTGCACTTTTGAGCTACTCTCAGATAGATTGAGTCCTCAAACCAAACAGAAAAGCAGATGCATCAATCAGGGCTTTTGGATTTGGACACTTCCATCTGTGGAACGAAGGCTCTGCTCTTTTGAACACACTCACAGTTCTGTTCGAGAGTCCTCAGTCGTGTACCTGGGCTGCAGAGGGCAAAGTCCAGCTCCAGCCTGACGGCTCCCAAGGTTAGAGACTTGCTTAAGAGCCTGAGCAAACCAGAGGCTATACAACACTGCCATCTCCTGGGAGCAAGGGCCACTCTGTATGCAGACAGAAATCAGCATAAAGCCTGGCAATAGAAGAGGCACGAGGCTGCTCTCTTCTTTAGGGAGGTTTCTATGGTGACACTGTGATTCAGGACAGCTTGTGTTTATCCACTGGCTAACAAGTCAGATATTAATTCTTTTTGTTTTCAACCGACAAATATTAACAGGACCCCTCTTTCACGTGATGCACTGCTACATGCTAAACACATTGCCGAGTGGCCACGGTGAAGCTAAGTTAAGTGGTTCTCAACAGGCACAGTGACTCCGTCATGTAATTGTGTGGCACTCAGGAGACTGAAGCAAGGGATTATTTTGCGATCATGGCCAACCTAGGCTATATAGTGAGTTCTAGGGCAGCCTGGGCTACTACAGCATGAGACCCTGTCTTACCTACTGCTTTCAGGATAAATGTTTTCTAAATTCATGAAGCTGATAGCTGAGAGAAGAAGGACTGTAAGCAGAAAACAATTTCACTGTGAAGGGCTTTGTTCATCATGACTGTGGTGAGATCATGAGGAAAAGCTCAAGTAGGAATCACCATGAGGGAGGGGAGATCATGGATAGTCAGACAGCTTGGGAACCCTTCACTAAGAACATGACCTATATGCAGGCACATGGTCACATGGTCACAGTGTGAGTGGAAAAGCAGATACTGTGAAGGCTCTGACACAGGTATCCTGGCTCAGCGAAAGAACTTAAGGAAAGATGTGTATGGATGGCCACTGACAAACAGGAAAAGAGATGACAATATGCAGTTCACAGAGGGCTTTACCCCATCTTAAGTCTTTCTTTAAACATGTGACAGAAACTTATCATAAAATAGTTTTAGCTGAAAAAAAATTACAGATTTCTATGACTCTAAATTCTGGTTTTCAAACTTCAAGCAAGGCCAGATCCAGGAGCTTAGATAGTATCATTAAGACTTTCTTTTTCTACTAATTGTCTCTTTATTTCTGTATTTCTTTTTTTAAATGTGTAAATGCATGTGCATGTGTGAATAGATGCCATCAGAGATCAGAAGGCATCTGACCTCTGGCATCCCCTGGATCTGGACTTGCAGGCAGTTTTGAGCCACCTTGCATGTGTACTGGGAACAGAAGTCAGATCCTCTACAGGAGCAGTAAAGCAATCTTAACTGCAGAGCCATCTCTCCAACCCTGTCTCTCTGTTTCTTAGTTGGACTTATTCTCTCTGACATTAGCAGATCCTGTCAGTGTGGTAAGAAAACAGCCACTGATACTTGCCAGGCCTCTATCTTTATAATTTAAGTATGATCCAAAAGGAAAAAAGATTTATCCTGCTATCTCAAAATGGGAGGATAAAAATGAAGGACAAAGTCTGGCACTGTTTGGTTCCTGTTTTGGTTCCTGATGAGCCAATCTGTTCATCAACAGGGACATGGTCTGACCTGGGTCATGTTCTACCCCTCTAACTAGAGTATGACTGAGAGTAAAGTCAGGAACAAGTGGATGCTGTGGCTGATAGCCTCAGGATCATAAGACTCAGGAAGGAGTTTCTGCCAAGACAAAGCAGGCTGCTTGCAGAAAAATTGGGAATGATGATTTGCTGATTGAAAAACTGGGAATGATGGGCTACACCTGTCCTCTGACAAAACAGCAGTGACAGAGTGCTGTGACACTGCTTGAAGAGTAATACAAGGAGAAAACAAAGATTGAAACAAAGATTTTTAAAGACCACAGGGGTGTGGCCTTGTACACCTTTAAACCCAGCTTTTGCATGGCAGAGGCAGGCAGAGTGCATAGAGGTTAGGCCAACATGATCTTACATGGTGAGTTCCAGGCCATCCAGTGCTACAAATCTGTAGTGAGACCCTGTCTCAAAACAAACAAACAAAAGACCACACTTATAGGACCACGATAGGATGGCTGGTTTTGGTTGAAGCACTGGCTGAAAAGCCTGGAGACCCAACAGATGTCCATTGCCTGTAAGGAACCGGCATCTATTCTGCAGCTCCTAGAATCTAGGCTCCAAACACGTGGTGTGGAACTCCATTGACCTACACTGTTCAGTCACTTTCAGGGCAATGCAGCCCCACCCAAAGAGCACAAGTAGAGGGCGTGACTACAGGCCTCAGGCCCTAAAGAGATTTACACACTAATGAGACACCGAAGGCCAGAGGGCTTAGCCAATTAATCATTCTTCCCCAGACCCTTCCCCCTTTCTCCCTCTACTTAACTCAGGTCTGCCCTGAGTTTCATGGGGGTGGGGGAGAACATCCAGATTCAACCATCATCTGTCATGCCAATAAAGCCATTTTGGAAACCCAAGGACTTACTTGTGTCATTGAGGCCTCCATGAGGAACCATGGAAAAGGCCTTTAATGAGCCACTGTAGCTGAAGCCACTGCGCCTAACTTCCCCCTGGAGGAACTTTCAGCATTTCCAGCCACAATACCCCCACACACTAGCTATTATAAGGGTGGAATAGAGGGAGCATGAAAGCAGAGAGAACTTCAGATTCTAGGTTAAATCAACCATCTCCTAGCTACCTAGGGGTTACACAGAAACCTTAAATAAACTACAGTAACAGCACTTGCTGAGTATACATAGACCTTGGGTTTAGTACTCAGCACCACACACATACAAGAGGCCATAGTAAAGCCTTTTGAGCATTTTGAGCACAATAGAACTTGCAGGGAAATATGAGATATCTTCATGAGCCAAAGACAAGGAGGAAACAGAAAAAAGTGAGAGTTAGATGTGTGGCTGATACTGCAGTTAGCTCCTTTGTCAAATTCTTCCAGCCTCAGATGGCCAAGATGCTTAAACGGTTAACAGTCACATGGGAGAGGGAGACAAGGTTTTGTCCCAAAACATATCTGAGAATTTTCTTCCTGCTACTTAATGACCACATACCACTAGGCACTTCAGCAATACTGAAATAAGGGATGAAACACTGTCAAAAACACTGAAATATCCAAATAAAGCAATACATCCTTGGCCAGTTAAAGGTCATATGGACAAGTATCTGCCCTGGCTTTGGGTGGAAAAATGTCTTTATAAACATGACTACATCCATGAGTTTGGATTTAAATTCACTTCACTTGCAATTAACTCTAGCAACAGGCCCATAGCACCCATGCCTCAGAAGTCCCTGGAGAGACAAGCACAAATGCCCCAGACAGATCTTAAAAATTCCCACAGAAACGTATTACCTGAGGACCTTTGGCCATCCCTTAAACCATCAATACTATTTGGACCTTTTACTGGCCACCAACTTGAAGCCTTTGTGGTCCCTTTCCAACCTATGTGGGTCTTTGAGACACCTCTCCTGCTTGTCCTTGATTGAACCCTTTTGTTTTGAGGGCTCAGACCTGCTGCTCAGACCTCCCACTTAATCCAGTTCAAATTCCCTTTCAGTTATGAGGCCTCTGGCTGCCAATTCACAACCATCTCCTCCACTTGGATCCAACCTAGCCCTGGGGTCCTGCATCTTGTCATGAACCTATGTACATAGTGTGTTACTCAGTTGGCCCAGATAGAGTGGGGAGAATTAGAAGCAGGTTGAGTTGCTCCTCATTTCATGGCAGGTTATGTAGCACAGCTTTGTAGAACTCAGGCCCCTCCCAACACTAGCCTATTGCTGACCAGTCTCAATGTGATGAATGTTGACCATGGAAGTATTTGAACCCGTAGAAGCCTGCCCTGGTGGCTCTTGCCTGAATGAGTGGTGTGCTCTATGACTACCCTGTCCTCTGGAGCCCCAATTCCACTTCACACCATGGCTTGTGATGGCAAGACTGGAAACAGAATGCTGGCATGGAGTTCTGAGGGGAAAAAAAAATCTAACAACCATCTAACTTAGTAAAACAGATCCAACAGTTGTGTTTGTGAGAAGAGAAAAGCCCCAAGCAGGCCTGAAAATCCAAAGTAGCCAGGTTGGCATCGGTGTCCTGCCCTACAGCAAGGAGGAAGCCACTAGGCATGCCTTCCTGACAGACAAAGGTGGGGCCATGTCTTTCGAAGTCATTGCCAGGATGGGATTCTTTTTTTTTTTTTTTTTTTTTTTTTTTTTTTTTTGAACTCTGAAGTTCAGGAACAGAAGAACCAAGGCCAGATATTCTTCCCATCTGGACCCCAGGGGCTGGGGGAGGAATTCTATGAGCCCAAGAGCTCACATACCAGTATGCCTTGTGGGAAGGTGCTCAGGCCTTCAAACTCATGTGCAAGGTCTTTAGACTTCACATGGCACCTTGCAAAGGGAATTCTAATTGTGGATCAAGTCACTTTCCATTTTGTCGCTGGTCTGTAGTCTCTAGGGGTACATTGAGATTGTCAGTGGATCAAAGGCTTCCATTGATCACTGAAGACAGAGCAGCCTCTAACTCTCCATTGCACACAATTTTGAAATGCAGGCTCTGCTACCATAGATAGGAATTCCATGAGGACTCCAACAAACTCACTTCAAGTTGGGGGAACTCAAAGTCTAGAGCCCTTGATTTATTAAAATAAGAGCTATACAGCTACAGAAGTCAGATGTTTACAACCTCAATTATCTGAAATGCCCATCATAGACAAACCTATAGGGAGGGAAGTAGATTTGTGGACACCAGGAGCTCTGCCCTGCTAAGAGCAGAGAGTGACTGCTAAGAGATGCCATGTTTATTGTGACAGTGAAAAAATTATCCTGACCTGGATAAGAGTGGAGGTACGCCCACCACTTGTGGATATAATCAGCTCCGTATTTTAAAAGGGTGAATTTTATGATATTTGATTGTACCTCTGTTTTTGCAAAGGAGCTCTAGAGTTGCCTGCCTGCCTGCCTGCCAGTCAGAGCCACCTCTCAAGGTACGCAGCCTCTCAGAGCCTCAGTTTCCTTTTCAGTAAAATAAGGGTAGAAGGCTGAAGAGCTGTCTTATGGAGCATAAGCAAACTCATGCAGCAGGATACTTTTGCCCCTGTGGTTCTGACATGCAGTCACAAGGCTGTTCCCCAAGCAGGCCGTGACAAGAATAAGACCCACTTTAGGCTGGCTCAGCAGTTCAGAGTACTTGTTGCTCTTGCAGAAGACCTGGATTCCGTTTCCAACATCCCCACGGCAGCTCACAGCCTTCAGTGAGCCCAGTGCTAGGGGATCCAAAATTCTAAGGAACCCAGTGTCCTCTTCTGGCCTCGGTGTACAGCAGGCTCACATGTAGTACAGGTAGACACACATGCCTGTAAAATAAAAACAAGTCTTTAAGAACAAGACCCACTTGAAACACACGGGACATACGCTCATAGGCTTAGGATTGGTCACACCATACACATTATATAACTGACAGAAAAAATATCCACATTAATCAGAACTTGTCCCGTACTGTGACTCAAGCTCTCTGTTCCAAATGTGAACAAGCCAGGACTTAGCTAAACTATCTGGAACATTCTGTTCACAAGTTAGAGTTTTACAAGAGAAAAATACCTCAGCATAAAGGGGGGGGGGGAAGGCTTTGTGACCTAATAGCAACTTAAAGTATATCATTTCCATTCATACTTAATTGGTTTTCATCTATATCACTAGAATGACGCATGGCATTGGAAATAATTATTATAGCACAAAGGTATGGGTAAATTAAATATGAGTGGAGAAAATGCTGGTGAAACCTGAAAGAGGAAGAGGAAATAGGTTAGAAGGTCAGAAAAGGATCTCAGCTACCTATTCATCAATGCTTCAAATGATGACTGAGAAATCTGAGATTAGCTTAGAGTAGGGACAAGATGGGTTGGGGAGGTAGCTCGGCTGGTAGAGTACTTACTATTCGGAAAGCCCTGGGTTTCTAGTGTTAAACTAGGTGGGGCGGTGCATACCTGCAACACCTGGGACTCAAAGTCATCATCAACTACACAGTGAATCCCAGGCCAGCCTGGGCTACATGAGACCCAAAGTCAAAAGAGGAGCAGGGCATAGTCACCTATGCTCAATATAACCTTAAGCAGGTTGCCTAACTTTTATGCCTTTTCATTCAAACTGAGAATAAAAATCACAGCAGCTTTATCGCCATGAGCTTCCAATGAGAGCCAGTCGGTGTTCAATTAAGAAAAAGGAGGTTTGTGCCTAGTTTTATTGTATCTTATTATGCCGTGTTCAGCTGATATCCCTGGGGGGGGGGGCTGCTATTTTCTGAAGAGAAATGGGGGAAGAGTGGATCTGGGGAGAGGGGAGGTAAAGGGTAGGTGGGAGGATTGGTTGGAGGGAAAACTGAGGTCAGGATATAATTTCTGAGAAAAGGATCAATTAAGAAAAAAGTAGTCACTCCTGATATCTAATGGAATGGGGGGCAGAGCCAGGTTCTAACTCCCTTAAAATAAAGAAACATCAACATGTCTTGCCCATCTGACATTGCAGACTACACATTTATGGAGCCCTTCTCGGGGATGAAGAGCCTGGGGATGTAGTTCAGGACACATTTCTTCTTTAGAGATTATTTCTGAGGAAGGGTGAGGACCGTGGCCATTCAGAGGACCTGTTTCATTCTCAGACAGCTAAACAAATGAAGCACATTTATTCTTGTCTTACTGCAACACCTAGGAGTCTGACCTTCCTGAGGAGAGCAGAGGTCATGGGTCACAGCTGTACGCTAACCAGAGAACTATCTGCCCAACTCAGCTAATCCTCTTTATTCCAGTTCTCTGTGACCAGAAAATGAGATGACAGTTTTATGGCACCAGTTCTGGCTATGGTCTCCCCAGCAGAAGCCAGTTTGCTTTAGAAGAGACATGGGTGGAAAAGCCCAAGACTCTAACCCATCAGAGGCCATGAATATGGCCACCCCAAAGACATTTTTGGAAATAGGCCTTCATTACTCAGAAGTTTTATTATTCTCTCTGTGTGTATGTGTGCTCATATGTGTGAACATGTGTGTGCACATGTCACAGCGGACATGTAGAGATGAAGTTACCTTAAGTGACAGTGTTTACTTCCCACTTGGCTTGAGATGGGATTTCTTTTGTTTGCCACTGGGTATACCATGCTAGCTGACCCATGAGCCTTTGGGGATACTCTTGTCTCTGCCTCATTTCTGTCCTAGTACGATTACAATTGTTATGATGAAACTCCATGATGAAGAGCAAGTTGGGGAGGAAAGGGTTTATTTGGCTTATACTTCTACATCATAGTCCATCCCTGAAGGAAGTCAGGACAGGAGCCCTGTTAGGGCAGGAACCTTGAGGCAGGAGTTCATGCAGGGGTCATGGAGGGATGCTGCTTACTGGCTTGTTTGAGGGACTTTCTTATAAAATCCAAAACCACCAGCCCAGAGATGGCACCACCAACAATGGGCTGGGTCCTCTCCCATCTATCACTAATTTTAAATGTGCCATACAGCTGGATCTCTTGGAAGAATTTTCTCAGTTGAGGTTCTGCCCTTTCAGATGACTCTAGCTTATGTCAAGTCGACCAGCTAGCACAATTGACCCCTTGTCCACCTGACACACATAAACATACCACCACAACCCAGAACCTTTCCTTTCTTGTTCATTCTCAAGATCACACGTGAGTATCAACATTACAATGTAAACATTCCAAATTTTAAAAGTCCTCCAATCTTTAAAAATTAAACACTTAAAATTCCAGTCCCCTTAAAATATTCAGTCTCTTTTAAAATCCAAAGTCTTTGTAAAATTCTAAAACCTCTTTAAAAATTCTAAGTCTCTCAATTGTGGGCTCCAATAAAATCAAAGGCAGTTAAATGCCTGCTTACTTCCCAATGGTGGAATCGAGGTATAGTCACAATCAGTGCAAAGCAAAACCAAACCCCCACTGTGTGGATAACTCAATGCCTAATATTTGGAATCCACTCACTATCTTCTGGGCTCGCCCAAAGGACTTGAGTCACTTCTCTGAGTCCACCCTTTGCAGCATACACAGCTTGTCTTCTAGGTTCTAGCTAGCTCCACTCAGCCACTGCTGCTATTAGTGGTCCATCCCCTGGTACTGGCGTCTCTAAAATGCTGGGGTCTTCTGATGTACTTTCACCAATAGCCCCTCCTGGGCTCTTATGATGTCAAATCCCAACCTCTCTTCATGAACCCTTCAATTCTGGGCCTTTAAACTGCTACTGAGGCTATACCGTCTTGAATGGCCTATCCTGCCTTCTCACAGTGCCAAGCTTCGGCTGCTTTTCGTGACCCCTTCGTGCCATCAAAATCATTACCACTCGGGTGACACACTATCAGGTTCAACTGCCAACACATGATACAATCCTGACCACCTCTGGAACATAGATTCTGTGTCCAGACCCTAAAGAAATACTTCCCAGAAGATTCCACCTCAGTGAAGCTGATTTCTTCTTAATCACCACTAATTTCTTAGCTCCCCTTGACTAGCATCAATTGTCTCAGTAAAGCAAAGGTTTTACTTCAGTGTTTCTGGTCTCAGTTAATCACAAGCTGATTCTTCAGACCCAGCTAAGCAGAACCACTGTAGACAGCAGGCATGTGCATTGTGCACACATACATGCTGGGAAGACATTCATAGACATAAAGGAAATAAATCTAAGAGGAGTTTTCTAAAGCTCAGTATATTATAATGCAAGGCCAGCTTTAGTCTAACGGGTCATGGAATGCAGGGCAGAGCGGCTGGCTACTTCCAAAGGAAGTAACGAAGCTCTGGAAATGAGAGTTTGGCTCATTTAATTCAAGTCTCACTTCTACCATGCAGTGGAAATATTTGATTTGTTTCCTGTAATCTACTCGAGGCCTTTATTGTCTCCTCTGTACCATGTGATGTGTTTATAAAATAATAAAGAGAGGGGGAATGCGTTTTGGTGGATGTGAGGTGAGGTATGGGGGAAGGGGGTGCCTTTGAGGGCCCACAGACAGTATAGTATAGAATGGAGTTTATTAAGGGCATGGGGAGGGGAGTCAAGAGGGTAGGAAAGGCAGAGAAAGGCAGAGAGAGGAAGTACAGAAGTAGAGGAGCAGAGGCTGGCCATGAGCATGTGGAGAGAGAGTGGGGAAGGGAATGGGGAGAGAGAGGGGTAGGGAAGGCAATAGCAGAGAGAGTATGAAGGCAAGAGAGTTAGAAGGGGGCAAGCAGCCCCTTTTATAGTGAGTCAGGCATACCTGGCTGTTGCCAGGTAACTGGAGCGGAGCTTAGACAGAATGCTAACATCATGTGCTAATGATATTCAGCCTCAGGGGTGTAAGAACTAAGGATATACAGTGACTAGAAGGTTTCTAAAAGTCATCATCCTCATCTTTATTTTTATACAAGTGTATATTGTTCATTAAGCACATTACCCCATTCTCTCCTCCTTCCCTTTTCCTGTCCCTCCCACACTTAGGCTCCTTTGTTCCGACAAGCCCTTCACAGATTGCCATTTAGGCTCTTCTCCCCCATCTCTAGGGATCCTAACCAGTGGATCCTGAGTGGTGGAGAGGGGAGGAATCGGGGACGAGGCATTGAGTGACCTCAAGCAGTAGTGAGCATTGCAAGAACGAACTCTCAGGAGACAGCTTCCGTTAGACAGCTCATTTTAATGGGGGCAACAAAGGCCATTTAAACCTTTGGAGGCTATCAGGGTAAGTGCACATCATTGGCCAGGGCCAGGGTGCTGTGGATGCCTCATTAGCATAAGGAGGACTTCCAGGTGCTTGTTGAATATGACCTTGTAAGGGGAAAGGATGTTTAACCTGGTTACCTCAGGTTGGGCATGGAACACAAGACTACACACTCTTGGACGAACAGCCCCAGGGCAAGGCGTGGAGTGACTCTGCTCCTGCTGCTCTCAGGATAATGTTTTCTGGGTTTAGACACACTTCAACCTCATTCTTGCTTCAGACCTGCTCCCAGCAGCTCCATAACTTACAGTTTTGTGTCTTATATACATACATACAGGCTTTATGTATTTATACAAAATCTAGGAACCACTGAGAGAAAACATGATACTTATCTTACTGGCTTAACTTACTTAATTCACAGATAAGTTTGTTTGGTGTGGTGGTTTGAATAAGAATGTCCCCCATAGGCTCCTAGATTTGAATGCTTGGTCACCAGGGAGTGGCCTTGTTGGAGGAAGTCATTGGGGGAGGACTATGGGGGTTTCAAGCCATGCCCAGTGTCTCTCTCTTCTTGCTGCCTGTACATCCTGATGTAGAACTCTCAGCTACCTCTCCAACATTATGTCTGCCTGCACGCTGCCATGCTCCCATGAAGAGCTAATATATATATATATATATATATATATATTCCCTCCATACTGACTTCCACAGTGCTGGACTAGTGTACACCTCATTGGCAGTATAAAAGGGGTCCCCTCTTGTTCACTTCCTTGCCAACACTTGGTGTCATTTGTCTGCTTACATGACCACCATTCTGGCTGGGCTGAAAGAGTATTAGTGTAGTTTTGATTTGCATTGATCTGATGACTAATAAACAAGAACATATAAATGAGTAAACATATAAATATATTAACATTTCCATGCTTATTGTCCATTTGTATTTCATCTTTTGAGACATGGCTGTTCATCTTGCCAGCCTATTTCTCGTTTAATTTTCAAGTTCTTTGTATAGTCTAGATTCTAATCCTGTTAGATGGAAAGCAATAAAGTTTTTATTTTTTAAGTTTTATTTATTATTTATGCATGTGTAGCATGGTACACGTGTAAACGTCAGAACAGCTTCGTGGAGTCATCTTCTTTTATCGTCTTATGGGTCTGTGGATTGAACTCAGGCTATGTGGCAAATGCCTTTAACCAACTCCCTGGGCCATTTCTCCAGCCTACGAAGCTTTTAAATTGTTCGTATTGTTTCCTGAGTATTAGTATTCTGTCTAAACTCCACCCCCACAGTTATGTGGCAACAGCCAGGTAGTCCTGACCCATCATAAAAGCAGCTGCTTGCCCCTTCCTGTTTTTCTTACTCTCTTGCACTCTATTGATCTCTTTGTCCCCTAGACCCTTCCTCCTTCCCTTACCCCCCTCTCCACATGTTCATGGCTGGCCTTTACTTCTCTCTCTCTCTCTCTCTCTCTCTCTCTCTCTCTCTCTCTCTCTCTCTGTGTGTGTGTGTGTGTGTGTGTGTGTGTGTGCCTTTCTCTGCCTCTACTACCCTCTTAACTCCCCTCCCCATGCTCTAAATAAACTCTGTTTTATACTATACAGTCATGTGGCTGGTCCTTAGGGAAGAGAAGGAGAAGGGATGCCTTGGCATGGGCCTGCTGAGACATCCCCTTCCCCCATACCTTATCACACACCCATGGAACATACTCTGTATCTCTTTATCTTTCTATAAATTTATCACTGAGTGACTAGCCTCTAAGTCCTGCCCAGGACAAGAAAGGTGGTTCAGCACTCAAGGCTATGCACTGCTCCTCCAGAGGCCCTGGGCTCCATGTCCAGCACTCACAGTGGGTTCACAAACACTTGTGACTCTAGCCTCGGGGAATCTGGCTTCTCTGGCCTCCACAGTTGGACACACACACACACACACACACACTTAAAAAAAATAAATTCTTTTTAAAAATCCTAAAAATAATTCTAAAAGTCCTTGCCTGCCTCTTTAACCTTCTCACAGGTTCAGAGTTACATTACATAGGTCTTACATTAAAAATACCCATTAATATTAATGGACATAGAGTTTTAGACAAATGTGATGGCTACAGGCCACTGAACATTTATTTCACAGCATAGTTATGAGGCTTAATGAGAGAACACATGTTGCTGTACTTATGCTTTCAAAAGTGCTACTGGAGTTCCAGAAACAATGATGTCAGGTAGGGGACCACACCTGCTATGTGCAGGCCTGGGGGCTGAACCTAGAGCTTTGTTCATGCCGGGTAAGCATTCTATTAACTAAGATACATTCCCAGCCTAGCAAATTGTTTTTTTATTCATACCTCCACTGTTAGCATTCTGTCTGGACTCCACCCCCACAGTTACCAGGCACAGCCGGGTATGCTCCGCCCCACAGTTACCTGTCAACAGCCAGGTAGGCCTGACCCACGCACCATAAAAGGGGCTGCTTGCCCCATCCTCTTTCTCTTGCTCTCTTGTTCCTCTCCTGCCTTCTTGCTTCTGCTCTGTTCCCTCGCCCCTTCCCTGTCTCTCCACGTGTTCATGGCCATGTGAACTCTCTCTCTCTCTCTCTCTCTCTCTCTCTCTCTCTCTCTCTCTCTCTGTGTGTGTGTGTGTGTGTGTGTGTGTCTGTGCTTTCCTCTGCCTCTACTACCCTCTTAACTCCCCTCTCGCATGGACCTGCCGAGGCACTCCCTTCCTCCATACCTGACTACGCCCCCATAGAACATGTCTCCTTGCTCTTTATCTTTTTATAAACACATCATTTCTGGTGCTGGAAACCAAGAAGATCTGGTGCTGAGATGTGAGGTGTGAGGCGACTTACCTGGCTTATTTCTTCCTGGGTTCCTCCTCCACGAACGAACGGGTTCCAAAGAGTGCTTCAGGACTTGGACCTGCTTTGGTAATTCCTTGAAGGAAAATAACTTGATTCTGTAAACAATACAAAGAACTCTTTTGCAATGTGACCGAGGTTTTCACAGGAATGTGAAATTCCCTTCCTTCTCTTCCTTCATTCTTTCCCCTCAGCCCCAACCCCTGTTCTCTCGAGAAGTCTTGTGTCTCGCTCAGGCTGATGCTGAACTCCTATACTCAGAGACATCCTGCCTCTGTCTCCTTACTACCTGGGGACTACAGATGCCTGCCATTACATTCAGCAAACTGTTTTATTCAATCCTGATGTACATTGTCTGCCGCTCTGTCACCAGAATCCTTCTCCCCTGGGTGCTCTCTCACTTTCCCCCTGGAAAGGCTCTCAGGAGCTGTTGATTAGCCACCACAGTTGGTCACTTCCCTTGTCACCTCTAAGTTAAGACATCCCTACCTCTCAAGCCAGAAAAGTCACAGCATGAGGAAACTGCCGTGAGTGAAAGGTTTCCCATACTCAGTGCAAACATGCTGACAGTTCTGCTGAGTGCCAGGCATGGACCATGGGAGAATGTACAGAAGGCAGTCCCTGCCCTCCATGATGCTCCAGGCAGAAGCAACAAAGAACATCAGTTAGCTACAATGTGGGCTCTGAAAAAGCTTTGCAGAGAAAACCTGTACAATCAGAGCCACGGAGGAGATGGCCAGGGAGGGGAAGAGTAGAGCAGACAGGAGGGCCTAGAGGAAGGAGCATGGTGGCCTTTCGAGGAAACTCAAGTGTCCTATAAGGCAGAAAAGGATCTGGCTGGGTAAGCAGGCAGGCAGGCCATAGGGGCCTCTGTGTTTTAACATTCAAAAGATCAAGTGTAACTGGAGAGTGGAGTTGGAAGGCCAGGAAGCCCTGCCATGCCTACAGAGATGACTTGGAGACCATTAGTGGACTCTTTCTCATCCCACCCATTCTACTTCAAGGGGTCAGGTGACTGGAGTGTGAAGGATGTGTCTCCTACATGTGGCAAGGCTAGCTTTGTTTAATCAGTCATGGAATACAACAGGGAGAAGCTGGGTGGAATCTGGAACAGAGGAGGCAAAGGACCCATAGGAAATGAACTCTGTCTCTGCTCTCCTCCTGAGAAGAGCCCAGCCTTGGAAGTTTAGTCCAGTCAGGGTGTTGGGGAACATCTGAGCAGGAAACTGCTTCTCCAGGGAAAGCAGGGTCAAGACCAGGGGAAAATGAAGTTTCCAAGCTGGGCCCAGACAATTCTATCCCCATTTTCTCACAGGAATCCTCACCCATACCTCCAAAAAACCAAGGGTGACTCAAGAACTACATAGTTGGGGGTGTGGGGTGTTGGCTGCTGCAGCAGGCCAGCTTCTCAGGGATTTCTCATACTCTTCCTCTAGGTTCACCCTGCCCCTCTCCTACCCAGGCAAGCAGCCTCAGAAGGCAACCTTGCCCCGCCCAGTCAGCCAACTCCCACATTCTCTACTCAGCTTTAAGCCTCCACAACGCCATAGCTGGGGCAAACAGGACATTTTTAAAGCCATCCCAGGGGTTGCAATACTGGGAGTGTCTACAGCTGATTCAACAGACAGTTCCGGAGTAAACAAAATACAGTGTCAGAAACAAGGCCTTGCTTAGGGTAGCTGAGAGAGAACCCAAAGCAAGGTGTTTAAACATCTGTTAAACTGAGCTGGCTAATATTGGGATAATAACTTCTCAGTTGGCGGGTTTCTGGATGGCATGCGTCTCAACATTTGAAAAAAAATGGATGCTAGGAAAAGATGAATGCTAACAGCTAATAATGGTCTCCCAATTCATGGCATTCTACCTATGGACTGATTTAACCTATACCCCCCCCCCGCTCTCCCCCCCCCCCAACCCTACCCTACAGGCATTTGGAGGGCAGTGATACCTATTGTACATCATTTCTTTCCTCTGACCCTTAGCCGGTATTAATTTCCTGGCTGACTGAAATATGCAGATGTTGAGACTTCTTGGAGGTGTGGAACAGTAGTATTAAACTAACAGTCTTTTATTTAGTAAGTAAAATAATGTTTTCACACCTTTCCCCACTGTTAGATGTAGTCTAAAAACTAGAGATGGTTAGTGCCCAGCAGGGGTCAACTGTGGAGTTGTGCTGCCTCGGGGCACCCATGCTCTTCCAAAGGTTTTGACTTCGGTGGGGAACTGGGATTCACCTGTAACATGGGAATTGTTGAGTATCTTCCTCATAAAATTATTGAGGATTACAAAGCATACGGAAAGCACTTCAAGTGCATGGCATGGAGTCAATGCAACAGAACCACTTATCCATCACCACCACCACCGTCTTCAGTGAAGCTCAGCTGTTGGCTGATTCCCTTGTGAAATGGTAATATTGGAAATCTCGACCACGGGGTAAAACTTGGGTTACCTATACTGGAGAGTCCACCTTGCATGGTGGAGGTATACAGAACTGAGACCTTTCTGGAATAGTCAACACAGCAAGTAACTATGTATTACGAGATCCTTGCAAACCATAAAATGAATTGTAAATATTAGTATTATGATTTGTTTTTTCAACATCTAGAAAGAGCCCAACAACACAACCCTGCCTGACAACTTACTGTGGAGTAGATACTGTGCTCACTCGTTTCCAGATTTGTGCACTGAATGATCCTCAGGCACCCAACGTTAGAGTTACCCTCATCTCCTACTTTGAAGATGAGGAGAATGGCATTCAAAGGTCACTTGAGGTGTCAGGTAGGATTCAAACCCAGCTACTTGGCTTCAAAGTCCATACCTCTAACTGCTGTGTTACCCTGCGGGCTCTGAGGGTTCTGCTCCTGCCCTGTTAGCAGTCCTGGGACAGCAACATGACAGGACACATATATGACTTTGCTCCACCAGATCCTCCAGATCTGAAAATTACCTTCTTTCCCAAGTCATTACACCAAGGTTTCTTTGATAACCCTGGGGGTTTCCAGAGGTTGCTGACCTGATGAGATTAAAACTTACAGTTCTTAAGTGAAAAGATTTTTCAACCTGCCCAGGAATCAAGTTTTTCTGGCTAGGACATCAAAACAAAATACAATCTCCCCTCATCAAACAAGGCAAACGGTCTGTTTTCTTTCTTTATAGTTATAAATAAGAATGACAACAGGCAACAGTGTAGCACATTCTGCTTTAATACCCCAAATATCTGTGCAGATGGGAGATGCAAAATAACACAGAGATCTGAAGACAAGCACATCTCGCTCGGAGGAAAACTGATTAGAGAGAAGGCACGAGAAACCATATTCTGTTGGATTGCATGTAAACATAAATGGGAGACATTCACAGTGAAGCAGGAACTTTGATAGCATTTTACAGGCGCACCCCATGGACAGGAGGTGGCCTTGTTGCTGACCCTCAGTCTCCAAATCTTTACAGTGTAGTGTACTGTACCTGATGCTGGGAGACAAGGGCCCACACAGCAGCAATTCAATAGGGCAAGAGAAGGAACAGACATGGGTGCGAGCCCTCAGGTCTGCTTTCCCTCTCCTCACACAGTGGCAGTGCCTCACAAATGGCTGTTTATCAAGTGGGAAGTAAAAAATCAAGACCGAGTCCTAAAAGGCCCAGGTGAACACACTGTTTCTGTCTGTGCTCTTCAGTCAGATGGCGTGGACAGGTCCTGGGGGAGGGACATGCCACATCTGGCCATCTTTCTAGGTGATGACAGTGGGTGCAGTGCGGCCTGTCCTCTCCTGGAGCTGGGACACTTTCAGAGCAATGGAGATCAGGGGCGCCAGCATGACCTGAGAAAAACACAAAGGAAAGAACCCTTTCCATCACTTTTCTAAACAGATCTGTGGTCTATGAGTCCAACCACCCATCCCAGGTACCAGCATGCCTAAAGCTCTTTTAAATAAAACAGCAAACCCAAGCCTGGTTCCAACACTCCTTACTCCAGTGAATGAACTCCATGGTCTATCCTGCAAAGCAAGCAACCACACCATTCTCAATAACCTCTCCATATGCTCCACATACACCCCGCCAAGCCTAAGAGACCCTTACGTTATGAATCTCTCGCCATGGTACTCAGTTCTCCCCAGCCCTCTGCTGTTACCTCTGAGCTGATCCTCATACTGTACTAAAAGAGACCTTTCAGGACTGGAGAGATAGCTCAGTGGTTAAGAGCACTGGTTGTTCTTCCAGAGGTCCTGAGTTTAATTCCCAGCAACCACATGGTGACTCACAACCATCTGTGATAGGATCTGATGCCCTCTTCGGTCACACAGACATACAGAAAAACAGACCACTCATATACATAAATACATACATTTTAAAAAGGAGAAAGAGACCTCTCAGACATCCCCCTTTCACAGATCCTTCAAGGCACTGGGTGGGGGAGGGATGGGATGAGCAGGGAAGGGGGTGGATTCCGCTGTTGAAATGAATCATCTTTGATATTAGACAAACAAAAACTATTCATCTAGTTAAACTACCCGTTTTCCAGAGCAGGAAACTGATACCACACCATACCAGAAGTGTGGCTAGACCAGACACGAACGGCCCGGAACAGGACCTTTGCTTGCCATTCCTGCCTTTCATCCACACCAGATCATGCTAACTGGGAAAGCCAGCTCCACCGCTGAGACTACCACGTGCCGCTGCCCTTGGGGCTTAGATATACCAGCAACAGAGTAAAGGCAGATGCTCCCTGGCTGGATGGTGGTGTCTGCAGGCACAGAGGGAACCACAAGCTTTTCTGATCCTCCATCCTGGGAAGTTAGGTTCAAAAGAAGTATACTTTTCATTCCTACTGTCTAGCATGGATCAGGCTTTTGTCTTGAAGGTAAAAGGACATGGGCATGTCCACCTTCCTCCTTTTCTCCTTCTCTATTATCTTAGGGGCCTGCACTACACGTTCCAGGGCCCTTGGTTCAAGTTTTATGGATGCCAGAATCACGTAAGGATTTGGAGATTACTGATGTTGGAACCTGGCTACTGGAAAAAGTGTGAAAGAAAAGAAGCTCTTGCTACTTCCTTATTAACAAAAGAAATTGTACGGTAAGTATCTAGTCAAATTCAGACACAGGAAGCAGAAGGTTGCCTGCAAGGACTGTCAGGAAAACAGGCTACCACCCAACGGTTAAGCTTCAGCTCTGCAAAAAATGAAAAGGTTGGGATGTGGGGATGTGAGGATGTGTTGGGAACAATGCAAGTGTGCACAACGTTACTAAACTTGCAGACTTAAAAGACACGGTAACACAGTTTGTTCAAAAAATTTTTATATAATTAAAAACTGGGAGTCAAAAATTTGAACTAAACAACTATAAGATAATCATTCTTTGTTATGTTTTGTGGGATAGGGAAGTCAGAAGGCAGCTTAGGGAGCCAGTTCTTCCACCATGTAGCTTCCGGGGTTCAAGCTCAGGTCCTAAGACTTGGTATCGAGTGCCTGTAACTGCTTTGCCACATCACCAGCTTTGAACTGTCTCGCTTGATTTTTAATTTTTTAAGATTTCTTTGTTTTATACTTGTAGGTGTTTTGCCTGCATGTATGCATGTGTACCACATAAGACTAGGATCCATGGAGGTCAGAATAAGGTATCAGATTCCCTGGAACTGGAATTATGCATGGTTGTGAGCTGCCAGGTGGGTGCTGGGAACTGAACCTGTGTCCTATGCAAGAGCAGCAAGTGCTCCTAACCTCTCCAGTCATGTATCTCTCCAGCCAGGACCTGATCATTTGTCAGAGCTGATCTAATGTGCCACTCCCAATGCCGAAGCATTTAAAAGTCACTGTCTCCCCAAACCCATAGACCAATGCAAAGTTATCATTGTACCATTGTACAAGACATACAAACATGAAACAATTCGCCCATGTACACGGGTCTTCAGTGACAGGAAAAGAATTTAAAATAAGACCTCAGTAACTGTACAACCTGTATGCTCACACCCACTCTAGCAGGACTCACCAAATTTGAGTTTTATAGATTTTATTAGGCACTACAAAAAAACCACGAAAAACAAAAACAAAGAAGCTTTGTGTAAAAGTACATATGGCATACATTATTTCATTTTTTTCATAAAAACTGGTTTGGATTTAAGGTATCAAATGAAATGTTTTAAAGTTTGGTTCTCTGCAGGACAGTGATGACAGAGGTGCTCTATCATGAGACCAAACTCCCAGATCCCAACAAGACCTATACAGTGAAGTGGCTACTGTCAAACTAACCTACACATCCAATCTCATCACATAGTTCTTTTTGTCATGGTGGCAGAGAAGACATTAGCAATACATTTTCTCAGAAAAAGTTAAGCACTTAATACAGCATTACTAACTACAGGCATCAAAGTGGTTAAGATCTCCAGAACTGCCACATCCTACGTAAATGCAAGTCTGTACCCTTTGTCTAGCAAATCCTGGTCCCACCCAGCCCCTGCTAAGGACACTTCTTGCTGTTTCTGAGTTAGACTGTTTCTTTTTAACCTCCACAAATAAATGAACTCATACAGCATCTGTCTCTGGGTCTGGCCTGTTTTACTCAGTATAGGGTTCTCCAGGCTCACCAAGGGGCTGCAAGTGGCAAGGTCCTCTTATTTTTAAGGAGGAGTAATTTTGCATGGAGT
The DNA here is from genome assembly GCF_011762505.2 of Arvicanthis niloticus. Classification (NCBI taxonomy): domain Eukaryota; kingdom Metazoa; phylum Chordata; class Mammalia; order Rodentia; family Muridae; genus Arvicanthis; species Arvicanthis niloticus. The sequence continues at coordinate 51,296,189 of NC_047662.1, forward strand.
GACTTGGTTACACCCTTATCTCTTCATCTGCTGACAGCAAAAATGCTCGACCCACACATGGACCCGTTAGCACGGCTGCACAGCGACAGGCTAGGAGGTGCAGCCATCTCTTCAGCATAAAGGCTCTCGTTTCTCTGGAGAGACATCCAGACAAAGTCTGTTGACCACAAGGACATTCTTTGTAATCTGCGTGTCTGGGGTGGGGGTGGGGTCATGCGTTTTGGATATTGGCATACCGAGGTGCTTCCTATTTCCCAATACCAACACCTATCTTCGGTTGTTTTGCCAACAGCTGATCTGCTGGGATGGGTTGTAGCTTATTCTGGCCTTCATTTGCATGTCTCTTATGAAGAGACATGGCCTCCTTTCCACACACCTCCTGGCCATTTGATGCCTTCAGAAAGTGTCTGTGGAACTCTTCAGCAGATGCTATGAGCATCTTGGGGCTTTACGGAACAGCAGGAGCTGCAAATCACCGAGAGCAAGTGTGCCTTACTTCCCAGACACCGTGGAGATAAAGCACTGGCTCCGGAGCTTCTGTCAGGACGAGTGCTGTGAGGACACACCTGGGATCCTCTTGGCTCCTCCATTTTGGTGACTATCCTGAAAGTCCAGATCCCTTATCATCCCTATATCCAATCCACCAGACTGCAAGTCAGTAGGCTTTTCAATGAAGACAAATAGAACTGCCTGTCAACACTTGTCCCTGACCCCAACATGGCTGGAACCAGCAACCAGCGAATGCTTTGTCAGAGCAGATGATCCACCATGCAAAGCGATGCGTGGTCAGTGATAGCCCAGACATCATTGGCCAGAACCAATTCGAAGATCCATTCTCTTGTAACTGCTACTGAATAGAGCACAAGCCTAGTAAGACCTAGTTGATCTTCTGTGCCTTGGTGCCCTAATCAGTACAAGGAGAATAACAGTCTATATAATTTGAGAATAATGAAGAGGGGCTGGGCAGGGAAGGGCACTTGCTATGCAAACATTGTCATATGCATCAAATCTCCAGCACCACATAAAGTAAGCTGTGCATGGCTGTGCACATACTAAGAACTCCAGAGCTCTGGGGAACATAGACACAGGAGGGCCACTTGCTAAGTGACAGCCTAGCTTCAGGCTTAGTTAGGAGACTCTGTCTGGGGGGAATAAAGTAGGGAGCGATGGCAAGTCACTGCATGTCCTTCCTTCCTCTGGCTTCCAAGAACACAGGAGCATGCATTACATACATACACAATACACCACACACACACACACACACACACACACACACACACAAACACAGGGTGGGGGAGGGAAGGCAAAAAGGAGAGTATTAACTGAGTGTGCCTATGCAATGGGCTTAGGAAACAGCAAATGTTCAGAAAAGCTAAGTATTACTGTGGTAGTTATCAGGCATTTTGGCTGTAACATACAAAGAGCAAGTACAGCTGGTGACCTGATGGGCTGTTGACACTTGGCCGTGAGGTCATGGGTTCGGGGGACCACGATCACTCCCTCAACCCAAAACAACAAACCAGGGTACAGGCCTTAGCCATTACCTGGGGGTCCTGGTTGATCTTGGCAACGTCCTTCTCGTAGCTATCAATATATAGCCGGATGGTAGCCCCTGCACTCCCGGTGCCACTCAGTCTGAAGATGATACGAGAACCATCTGCAAAAATAAGCCGCAAGCCCTGGAAAAAGATAAGCAGAGGGTTTTCCCACTGAATCCTGAAAGGGGACTGAAGCCTGGCAGACCCTGGGCTGTCCATTTGGAGTCTTAATCTTATCCATCAGAGGATTAGATCCTTGACAGATGGCAGCCATCGAGCCCTGTGAGACTCGCTTCTATCAGACCCTTGCTGCATCCAGACGAAGAGGCTTAAGTAATGTAGGAGCAGCATTTCCAGGGTCATCTGGGAGATCCGTTCGTGGTGAGGCTGGACGCCAGGAGGCTCTTTCCCCTGCCTATTTCCCTGTGATTCACGGACTGGTCATTTCAGTTTGAAGCTTAATAAATAAGTAAAGCGGCTAGATGCACAGATCTGACTCATGGCTCTTGAGGGAGCTACCTGCAGATGAGAGGAAGAGCTTGTTATAAAGCACTGGTAGGGCATCCCATAAAGAGGCCACGTGCCCGACAGTAGGAGCAGGTGCTCATACTACCCCAGCATGATCCAGGGGTCAATCATCTGAGGATGAGGTTCATGTGGGTGCAGGGCTTTTTTCTCCTTCCCTTCCATCCAGTACCTTTATGCCTTACTTAAGAAGACGTTGAAGACTCGTGGTATGTTTTTTTCAGTGTAAGGAAGAAAGACTACAACAGACATTTTCCTAAGGGCCCTTCACTCTTTATGAGTCTATCTGGGCTTTGTGTGATGCCACAGATTGACCAGAGGAAAAAGTCCTCATCTCCTGGGGTTTGTCACCACTTCACAATTCCAGTGTGCCATTCTTTAGATTTACTGTGAGGACCACAGACAGGATACATAGAGCGTGTTCTCCAGGTAGTCAATGCAGAGGGTACACTCACCCCCACTCAGCACGCTTTACTTTTTAAAAGTATTCAGGGTGGCCTTTACTCCCAAATTTCAGCTTGAAGCTTCTAGTATCTTCCTGTTTCCTCTGGGCCCTTCTCTCTCCTACCCCATCTTTCTGATACATGCTCTACTCTTCAGCATGGCACAGAACACAGCCCTAGCTTCCCAGTGTGCCTCTGACCTCATGGGCGAGGTGCCTATACAGTTGGGGTATCTGTGTTCTGAACGTCTGCTCTGACTCTCCAGGCTTCACTACAGCTTCTACACAGGCCCACTCTCCCCTGGGCTACCCTCTCCTCTACATGCCTCCTCCCTTCTGATTACGAGACCAAAGTTATAATCAATCAAACCGATCCAGAGTTTTCATACGTGGTGGAGACATGCAGATATGCCACTTGCTAGAACTGGGCATGGAAGTTGAGGAGACTATGGTGTCCATCCACTTCCCACTCTCTGCAGAGGGGCTTCTAGTCACTCCTACTGAGGGGCTTCCAGTGACTCCCCAAACCCATCCCCTCCAAAACATCTCAGATGCCTTCTAAAAAAAAAAGCAGACCAAAGCTCTGCATCTCTCAGAAAACAAGCAGAGAGGTTAAGGTGCAATGACACCTTTATCCCCTTCATTGTTTCTGCTTCTGAATCCCCAGACATTCCTTGACAACAGGCTACAGATCTGAAAGTGAGTGGACCCTGGGTGCTGAATGACCATGGGGAGAGGGGAGATAAGTGACTGCCCTGCCACCTTAGGTACCCTTCATGAGAAACCCCAGCCATCTGTCACCATCCAGGATGGTCCAGATTCTCAGCTATGCTGTCCTACTATGCATTGCCTTGTCAGATGGCCACACATAACAACAGTGGGGATTTCTAACCAAGAGGCCTGCCTTAGAAAGGCATAGCCTTATTCTGGGTCTGGAACACGTGAAAGGAGAGCATGTAATGTCATTCATGATGTCATACTGCTGCGACACCTGAAGAGAGCAGAACTGATCTCTAGGGCCACAGTAACGTTCTTCTATGGTTTTAAGACTTTCCCATACATTCCACCATGGCATCTTGAGTATAATTACAAAACTCCCTCTGGCATATAGGCTCAGAGTTCTAGCATGGAGAATCAGGGGGCTGCAAAGAACTATGGGAAAAAAATTCTCCCTATGAGTATGCATGAGAGTCACATGTAATTTGGCAGAAATCCAACTGAGAACAACTGCCCCAGGAAAACACACCTGCCAAGGAAGCACAACCAAGGGGCTATTTCCTCCTTTTCTCTTGAGGTGGAGATGGCACTCTGGGGTATCTCAGAAACTCACAATCTGCTCCTACCTGATTTTTCGAAATGCTTCCATCTACTGGGTCACTATATTCAAAGTTATCAGCTTTCTCCACGGTGTAGACTTTATCGTTTGCTGAAAACTGCTTCCCCACAAAGGAGCGGTCCAGCATCAGGGCCTCCAGGTCCTTCATCATTTTGCTTGCACCCTCAGCTTCCACCTCCTCGTAGTCATACCTGAAAGAAGTTATGAAGTTGAGAGCCTGGGATGACCTTACAGCATCCGAGGCAAGCAGCACTGTCTCCATTCTTGGCTCTCCCCCAAAGCCATCTACCTTCAGAAGGCTTGGCTGTGAGCTTGTCAGTCAGCAGAGATGGAGTGGGCTGGGGGTGAAAGGAGAGCTTAGAAGAAAAGGGAAGGGCCTTCTGAATAGCCAGAGGACTCCTGGCTTGCATTTTCTACAGAAAGAGGCTCTAAGAAAGAGACATCACCTTCTGCCACTTGAGGAGAGAATATGAAAAGCTCTCTTGCCTCCAAAAAATTGCTGTCAGCCAGCAAATAACTTAGACCCTTCTTGTCCAAACTTCTATCACTCTTACAAGGTGAGGGTGGGGCCTGCCTGAGGCTCTGGACCTGTGTAATTCTATGAGACTGTGGCTACACAGAGTTCCAGTCTCCACAGGGATCTCCTTGAGCTAGGCCAGAATGTCAGAGACCAGATAAGCAGCCAAAAGCTAACTAGCTGTGCTTCAAACACCAGGCTCCTTCAGTGGGGCGTGTATTCTGCTTTAAATTTAGCCTGGCAGAGGATGCCTTAAGTGGATGATAAAGGGTCAAGAAAAGAAAACAGCTGTACCACAAATCAAATTCTGTGACTATTACTTTCTGTCAAGATTTGTTCTCAACCTCCTTTTTTTGTGAAGTTAAAGACACTTGCATGTCTTTAACTCCAGCTCCAGGAGTCTTGGAAGCTGAGACAAAATAGCCCCCTCCCTACTGAAGCTGGCGCGTTCCCTCTGTTACAATGATAAAGAACAAGAAATTACAACCAGGCTTCTGCTCTATTTTCTTATTTTCTTAACATGGCAGTACATGTCCTCTTGAAACAGTTAGAGGCTCAAGATGGCAGAACCCATTTGTTTGCAATAGTGAAACAAATACAAGATGTGCACTGTAACACCTCTGAGACATGAGGGATATTGCCGAATTACAGCCAACTCATGCTGGCTCCAGGAGTCTTGGAAGCTGAGACAAAATAGCCCCCTCCCTACTGAAGCTGGCGCGTTCCCTCTGTTACAATGATAAAGAACAAGAAATTACAACCAGGCTTCTGCTCTATGCCTGTGACCTTTGGGTGTTTGGGAAAGAAGATTTTTAAATCCCAGAACACAGAGGGTTTGGAATGGAAAGAATCCTGGCCTTATAACCAGACAGAGCAGGTTAAGACTCCAGCAAAGAATGGTCAGTTGTCCTAACTCTTGGGATCTAGGTTGTATTATCAACTAATGGTCTTGAGGCTTATGACAGACAACAGTGTGGCAGTGTCTAATGTTGTTCAGTGAATGGAGAGTTCAGTGGAGTCAGAGTCAATCACAAAGGCAGGTTCTGAAGGCTGGATTTGTAATCCTTGATTGGCAGTTGTAGTTGATAAGTAGTAAAACCAGAAAAATAGGGAGTAAATATTTGTTGGATCAATGACTAAGAAGATGACCAACAGCCATGGGTCCTATTCAATGAGTCAGAAAAGCCGATTTGAACTGAGTATTGTTTCCAGAGTTTAAGGAGAAACATTTCCAGGCCTTTAGAGCTCTAGAGTTTATAAAACATCTCCAGACTCTGATGTCACTTCATCTTCTCAGTAACCAAACTGATATTCTTCTGTCTACGGATGAGAAAACTGAACTCAAAGGTTAAGTGACTCCTTAACTCAGAAAAGAACAAATGCATATTCAAATCTATTTCTATGAATCCAAATGCAGTGTTATCATCCTGCCAACCTGATGTATACCTTTAAAAATGCTTATAAAGCATATATTCTTCTAATTAGGCTAGCTAAGATTTAAAAATCCTTGTTCTTTATGGCTGGCTTAAAAAGCAGACTTCACCTTGACCCTGATCAAATCATGTTCAAAGTTACCAGCTTAAGGTGAGTGAACCTGAGTGTTCCTATCTTTACAGACAGCACAAACACTGCCTGCCTGAGAATTCTCTCTGCTCATTTTCTCACCATCCATTTAACCCAATCCAGGTCTTACCGGGTAAAGAAGTTCCGACCAAACTTCTGCCAGTGGTCTTTGAGGATGTCCTCCACGCTCTGTTTGCGGGTGGCCAGAATAGAGAGCCAGGCCAGGACAGCCCACAGACCATCTTTCTCTCGGATGTGATCTGAACCTGCAAGGGAATGAGAAATGTGGCTTTTCAAGAGTCCTTGAGAGCAAGCCCAGCAGTACACAGACAAATGAAGCAGTCAAGGACTCTCCTGAAGACTCCAGGACACAGAAGGGCTCATAAATGCAACAAAGTAACACAATAGTTACAAACAATGGAAGTAACTTAGGAATCAAATTGGCAGACATCAAAAGGCATCTGTGGGATAACCTGGTAGAGCTTGGTGTGTCAACCACCAAGTATTAGTGTAGGAGGAAAAAGTCCCATATCAATAAATAATAATAAAGTGGCTATTGTAAATTCTTGGTAAATTAAAACAATCTGTAGCACCATGGAATAAAACAAAGTACCCAGAGACACAGATACAAGAGAGACTCAAGTTAATAAAGTCTCACTTTGAGCCTATGGGAAAATGGTGTATTGCTCTTAATGATATTATCATAACTGGTTCATTACTATAAAGGAACTTTAGGGTTTATTCCTTAAAAAGAAAACAGTTAAAACTTAGAAATTTAAAACCCTACTAGGCATGATGGTGTCCACATGTAATTGTAGCACAGGGAGGTGGAGGCAGGAAGATCATAAGTTCAAATCCAACCTGAGCTATAGAAGACTTTGTCTAACAAAAAAAAAAAAAAAAAAAAAAGGGACACGGGACTGAAAGCCTTTACATACTAGAAAATATGTAAATCTCTGTTTACTATTGAGAGTAATAAATACAGGTAAAGCTACTATTCAGAAAGAAACAACTGACATATTTATCTACCTTAAAAATACCTATTTCTTCATAGCACTATATTATAAATAAAATTAAAGGTCATTGATACAACTTAAAGAATCTACATATTTACAATTGTAAAACAAATTATTGGAGGGAAGGGGGAAGGACTGTGGGAGGGGTGACAGGGAGGGCAGTGAACAGGATATAAAGTGAATAAGTAAAAAGTTAATAATAATAAAAAATAAATAAAATAAATAGATTATTTATAATACTCAGTATAAAAAAGAATATTATTAATAAAAGAAAAACAAGATCTAAATTTTAAAAATACACCAAAGATAAATGGAAAATTCATACAAAAATTAATCAACTAATGTAATGAAAGGCCGACATTATTTTTAAAAAGATAAGTTAAACCACAATGAGCAACTGGTACTTGCGTGACAACAAGCCACAGATTTAAAAATTAGAGCCTTAAATTTAGGGGAAGCATAGTGGAAATGAGATTCTAACACAATGCTTGTGGGGTGTGCACTAACACCACTCTTCTGAAAAGCAATCTAGAAGAAAGTACAAACTCTTAAGGGAAGTCAGCCTGTTCTAAGACAGCTTTCTCTAAACCAGTAAGGACCCATTTAGTGATGTGACACATCCTATTTGCTTGTTAAGTTCCCAGCACTCAGAGTCAGAGGCATGCTCATATCTGAGTCCAAGGCCATCATGGTCTACAGAGTTGAGTTCCAGGACATCCAGGGCTAGACGAGAAACACTGTTCAAAACAAACAAACAAACAAACAAAACAACAACAACAAAACCCCACCAACAACAAAATCTCCACCAAAATTAAGAAATTATCTTGTGTGTGTGTGTGTGTGTGTATAAACCATTTTTAGAAGTCTGCTATGAGCCAAAATTTTAACTTTTATCATTTTAACTTTTTATATCAAAATAAAGTATACAGTACAGTGAGCTAATTTTCTTTCTTGAGGACTGTACACAATCTTTAAAGTCATGTTTCCCATACTGCCATGCTGAATTCTTTATATGCCTTCCTGCTCTGCTTGCCTTTGTACCTGGTCTTTTCTTGGTGCTTTAGGGTATCTGGAATGATGCTGGCCACTCTGTGGGCATGTTCAGGGACATCTTTCCTTTCTGTCTTCATCCTTTTAGACCCAGCTCAAATATCCTCTCCTCTTTGAGACTAGCTCTCAAAGCAATCCTCTGAGCAATTATGAGTTCTGTTTTTTTTTTTTTTCTTCTCCATGGCAACCCAAGCAAGAGCTCAGAGCTGATAACCATACTCCTTGAGCCCTACTCTTCTGTTTTCCCCACTAACAATGTGCTTCTCAGAGACTTTCTATCTTTGTAACTAGTTCTGATGACCAGCATAACATGTGTCATTTAGTGGAACTATGAATTTGTGCATGAGTGAGCAAGTAAATTAATTCATCTAATCCCAAACTTGCTCTTTTTTTATTAAAAAAAAAAAGACAACAACAACTTGTTTTGTTTCCAAGATTCTTCTCTTTGATGGATGCTACTTTTAGAAATTTCTTTGTTAGGGTTTCTATTGCTGTGACAACCATCATGGAGTGGAGGAGGAAAGTGTTTCCTGTGGCTGTCATCCAGCATGAAGGAAAGAGTTCAAGGCAGAAACTGGAGCATAAACCTTAAAGGAATGTTGCTAACTGCATTTCTCTCAGTTGGCTTTGTACACAGCCAGGACCACCGCCCAGGGACAGCATCACCCACAGTGGGCTTGGTCTCCCACATCAATCATTAATCAAGAAAATGCCCTACAAGCTTGCCTAAAGGACGATCTAACGGAGACATTTTCTCAGTTAATATTCCTTCTTCCAAGATATGCCTAAGTTTATGTCAAGTTGACAAAAACCAACCAGGATAAGAAGCAAAGGGATGTCTCAAAACCCAGATGCCACAGGAGACACAGGCAGTACATTTTAAGGCTTTATATTTTGGAAATATTTACACAATTTCATTATCTACAGACTTTTACTTTTATCACTATCTTAAGGAATAAAAAGCTCCCTGCCTGTCACAGCATTTACAAATGAGATATTCTGGAACAATTCACCCTGAGGATTCTGGCAGCGTCCCCAATACACTGGAGATTCACGATCGTTTGGAATTATTTATCTATGCTCCACTTTGTTTTCTTAAAGATTTATTATTATTTTTAGGAGCACGCTTGTGAACCTTTGCAGGAGTTTATGTGCACCATGTGTATGCAGGAGCCTGTGGAGGCCAGAAAGGGCATTAAAAACCCTAGAACTGGCCTTAAAGGAGGTGTGAGCCACCTCACATGGGCAGTGGGAACTGAACCCAGGGCCTCTGAGAGATCAAATGCTCAGCATCTCTCCAGCCCGTGTTTTACAGACAGGGTCTCCCTGTGTGTCCCTGAGGAGAGTCTGTAGCTCTCCTGCCTCTATTCTCAGAGAACTGAAAACAATAAAAATAAGAGAGATTGCCTGAAAGAAAACATAAACAATTTTTATCTAAATAATTTTAATTGAGTGAATATATTCATCTGATAACATTGCCTCTATCTTAGAATATAAAGTGCTTAGATTACCTGTAGTAATAAAAGTAGCATAAGTCTCAGAGAACTGAAAATAATAAAAATAGGTGAAAATAATAAAAATAGGACCTGTCTCTATCCTCAAGGACTCTGACAACTGCAGGTATGTGCCACCATGCCTGCACTTCCTTTTTGATTAAAATAAATTAATACATTTAAAACTTCACATTAGTTTTTTTTTTTTTTTCCTTTTTGGGTGTGGGTGCTACATTGAAAGCATTAAGATATTTCCACTTCTAAAAAAGAAAGTTTTTTTTCTTTCATGAGAAATGAAAATGAAACCTTAAAAAAAATCATACCAACTTTGACTAATTTATTTGGAAATACTAGACTCAGACAGACACTATCATAAATGAAGCCCCTGCCCTGAGTGACATCAGCACACATTCTAGTCTGCTTGTAGGGTCTTCAGTCTCGGTAAGTGTTCCGTGAATCTTGGATGGAAGAAAACTCCCGGTAATCTGGTTACTCCTCAGGAAGACCAGATCAATTCTATTTCCTTTAGTACTCTGATGAATAGTAATGGTTCCCAAGGAAAGAAAGGTGTGGTGCCTATGCGGCTAACCTGCTGTCATAGCTGTGGTTCCATAGAAAGAGACAGAAAAATCTCAACTTTTGGGTTGCTGCTCCTAGGAGCCATCTGGGTTTAAATAGGTTACTTCACTCTTTTCAAAGCCTCCATTTGGTCATTTGCAAAACTGGAGGGAAGCCTGCCCTCTCAAACAGCACTGAGACATCCAGTGGAGACATACAAACTATTGGATGTTTTACAATACAAATGCAAAATGCTATTAGAAGTAAAGAGAAAAAAATTTTAAGGAAAGCAATGTTTTCCTTTCACCATATTAAGCTTTCAAAACTTAATGTCCTTTCATTATACACATGGGAAGAAAACGAATAAATATAATCCAGGACACTTTCTCCTCTAGAAGAGGAAGCACCCTTCACCCCTGAGCTTTTTTTAAGGTGCAAGAAGCTAAGCTTTCTTAAATGTAAGGCAGAGAGTCAGTCCACTGTCACCCTAGCCAGCAGGAGGGTAGTGCTGGGTTTTGCTCTCAGCGTCTTCACTCTAGCTCTGGTGCAGGGCCTAACTAACCCCCTGGGAATTCTGCCCTTTCAGCATCTTGTACCACCTGTCACTGTCCTCCAGCTTAGTCAGCGCCTCGTGGTAAGGACAAGCTGGGCTCAGTCAGGGCACGATCTGGGTCATAGGCAAGAAAAATGTCAACCCCAGCTGAGGGAGCCAAAAGTTAACGGTTTAGGGATTCAGTTACATTTACTAGCATGGGCATCTCAAGAGCCATGCTGGCATCTGCCTCTGCCAGATGACAGCCTGAGACAGGGGTGGGACAGCTGGAAAACGGCACCATGGACTTCTCTGAAAGTATCAGTGTCCCTGCCTCCCTCTCCCCCTCCCTCCCTCCTGAACACACAACACTCTCTGTTTGGAAATTTCCATGCATCCCCAGTAGCCTGGCTAACATCACCTCACCCTCACTGAGGACTGAGGATGGCACCCTTGACCCCTCTGTGCTGTGGCTACCATTCCCCATGATTATACCCTATTCTTGACTATGTGATGTGCCCACCATTGGCTCATGAAAGCTCTCTAGAAGGGCTTTCCCCAGAATGGCCACTTCCTAGCTGTCTGGATATAGTCCCATCCTGTTTCCCTCTCTGTGTTCAACTCGTATCAGCTGGAAAGGACTGACTCCACAGAAAGCCTTCTCCAGCCCACTCCAACCCTCAAGGGGTTGTCCCTCAGGAGCACCCAGCTCTTTTCTTAGCATTTTTTCTGCACAGCCTCATGACTGCCCTGGAACTAGGTTTGCTTCCCACAGAGTTTGGTGGGAGGTAGTGAGTGCCTGGACAATAGGAACTGTCTTAACATGAACTCCACTTTATAGTCAACAAAAAGAATCAATGCCGGTATGTTATAAGTGCCAAGGTAGGTCTCCCATCCTTGCAGATGAGCACCAAGGCACAGGTGAGGAGGTAGACATGCAGGTAAGAGTATACTGGGTTAAATATAACTAGGGTCCAAGCCTAGTCCCATTGGGATAGTTTACCTGTAACAACTCCAGACATAGGATGCTGCCATCGTCCCTGGATGCTCTGTGTGTATCACAAATGTACTCAAAACTATGCAAGTAGAATGGGAAGACAGAGTATCGAACTTTCTACAGCAGGAATCTGGCACTCTGAGTAGAAAGCTCTGAGCACCTGGTCCAACACCTCCTATCACTTTATATCTATAATTGCATAGCTAGGATCTGGCTTCTCTGAAAGGCAGAAACTCATAGAGCCCTCCAAGAGGACAACTTGTTTACCAAATGCCTACAGACTAACATAACATCAAGGCATGGTCAAGTCCAGTGAGCAATTAAGGAATGATTTGGTACAAAGAAATATAAACACGTAAGGTTTTTATTAAGAAAACGAAATAGATCCCAGGATGTGTTAATTTGTTATCACCTCTGTGTGATATTTCACCATTTTTTAGATGGGATAAGGGAAAAAACAAAAAGCAAAAACACATTGTGAGTCTCCAGTTGTAGAAAGATCCTAACTGACTGCAAATCTCCGAGAGATACGAAGTTCATCTCCAAGATTTCCTCTCTGTGTTTCCCAAATCTTCCATTTTCCTGAAGGATTTCAAAAATAGTGACACTCTGAACTATTCATCTTTGAATTTCCTAACTTGACCAAAGTGGGTCGGAACTGCCACTATCCCTGCGTGTCATCACTACCTATGGTTATGAGAACAACCAGTTTGGCACCATGAGATCAATGGAAAACAATGGGCCCACTATCCTGCCTAGCTCTGCCTCCACATTCTGAGTCCTAACAAAAAACACATTTATCTCTGGCACATATAATGCTGGTGCCTAGGGGGGTGCCCAGACCTGCACTTACGGTAGTTATGTGAGAAAGTTGCTGTCTCTGTGGGAAGAACAGCAAGTGTATCCTTGGGAATGTTGTGTTCACAGTAGCGAGGCCTGCTCTTTAAGAGAATAGGTTTGACTCACATCGTGAGCTACTGCTTCTGAAGTCCTGCTTGTTTGCACGGCTTTCTTTGCCTTTGTAAAACGCTTACTTCTTCTAACAGAGATGGCAGAGTCCTCAGTCCTGGGATCTGGAGTAGGGATGAAGCTGAGTCCTTACAAGAGTCCCATCCCGTTGTTACAAGAGGTGACATAAAGATTCTTCATTATGTTCAAGAAAAACAAAAACCAGGAATACACTGACGGGTGCATACGGTTCCAGAATCATACTGGACATCACATCTGATGACGTACAAAGGTCTTTCCCTCCTAAAGGGGTCCACCTGTCTAAATGGAGGGCGCCAAGGAAGGAGTGCTCTTACTTTCTCACTCAGTAGCATTTGCTCAACACCTCTTCTACTCAGGATCCCACCGAAGGCTGTCTGAATATAATGGAAACTGGAACAGATAAAGCCCTGTCCTAATGGAACTTACAGTCTGGTGCAGCCAACAGGAATGGCAGCAAATAAAAGCACTGTGGTGAGTACACAAAGGTAAGTACATGGGGCCTGAGAAGACTCATCCTAGAAGGCCATAGAGGCTTTCCTGAGCAACTGCCTGCCATCAGTTGGGAGAGTGCAGGAATACAGTACCTTCCAATTCCAAAATCAGAGAACTGAAACAGGCTCACTGGCATCCACCCTGAGAGGAGCTGTGGAGGAACTGTCGGGGACATTTACCAGGAAGGGATGTGGTAGAGGACAAGATGCCTCTATGACTGAGGAACCCAGATTCAGATGAGTGAGCCAGTTCCACTTGGGCACAGTACCAGAGACACAAGTGAGCAGCCTAGTTTTCACCACACTTAGCAATTCAACAATTGGTTTATCTCTTACAAACGGTTTAACAATTTTCTTTTTTTCTCAAAGACAAGAAGAGCTGTGAATTTGTCTCAGGAGATTTTTATCTTTTTGAATATAAAAGGTAGCAAGCAAGGGAAGAAAAAACCATGGCTGGCACCAGGTTTGGCTGAATGGGTTAATAAGAACCAACTTGATCAATCAAGAGTCTGAAGTCTGACACTTTCATTCAAACCAATCAGCTCCACAAATATATCCAGGACAATTTTCCTTGACAGACAGATGGGCACATTCCACACAAACTGATATAAGCTTAACAGTATTATAGGGTGTCCTAAGAGCTACCATTAGTGAGCTGTACCAAAGAAAGCAGAGTGCCCAGCTCACTAGAAACAATTTCCTCCACACCCTTCAACTGCCAGGTCTAGAAGATTTGGGATCAGTTTGGGGTATGACATCCATGAGAGGCACTGGTAAACTCGGGAGCATTTAGAAGCTGGTGAGAGAGAGTCTACCAACAAGTCAGAAGTGAAGAAGCTGGAGGAAGGAGTAATGAGTAGCCTGGCGAAGACAGGATCTGAGTACTGCTGCTGGTACTTGAAGCCCCGCTGTCTACAGCAGTTGTGATATCTAGCTTTCAGGCTTCTTCTCAGTCAATGCCACAGATTCCTGCTTGGCTCTGATCCATTCTACACAATGAATGCTTCCTCCCATATGGGCCCACAGGATAAAATGTTAGTGCATTTGTGTGTGTGTGTGTGTGTGTGTGTGTGTGTGTGTGTGTGTGTGTGTGTGTGTGTATGTGTGTGTGTGTATAGAGGAATGAGTAAAACTGTGTTAACAGGGTTCTTATACTAAAATATTCTGGGTTTTTCAAATGCTAATATCAGTATGACTATTCAAGTTTCCCAAACTAGTTTTCAGGAAACTAGCATTCTTCCACAAATCTACCCGCTAAGAAACCTGACTCTAGGTCCTTCTCTGTTCTCCAGGCTCAGCACTGGTATGGCCCATTAGAGACACAGACCCAAAAGTTTAGACATAGTGTCTGCCACAGAAAAACTCCTCTTCTGTGAGGAAGAGTGACTGGGCTGGATGTGGATTTGCACCAGTGTTTTCCTAGCATGTTCAGGATTCAGCTTCTAGCACAGAAAATGAAGGATGGGAGGACCAGAAGACCGGCTCGTGCTGCAGCTTGACTGACTAAAGACCACTAAAAATCCCATGGGAAACGACCATCTCACAGGGAACAGTCATGCGCTGTCGTGCGTGAGTAACACTCACGGAGCTAAGTGGCATTGCCCTTGTTTGGCGACGCAGGACAAGACTAAGCAGTTGTCTTATATTCTCTTATTAAAGACCCAGAATTGGGTTTCTCTGTATAGACCTGGCTGCCCTAGGACTCAGACTCAGCAATCTTCCTGCCTCTGCCTTCCAAGTGCTAGGATCAAAGGCGTGTGCCACCAGTGCCTGGCTTCACCTATCTTTCTTAACCCTAAAGTCTATTAAGTCAATTTGTTATCAAAAAGTACTGGCATTCTCCCAAGAACAGTGAACTGCTTGGAACTTCATAAAAGCCCACGGGGCAGCTATCAGCTCAGACTCCCAGCACAGACTCTGGGGCCGAGGAAAGATCGGTATTTGGTCCTGACTGACAGGCATGAGAGCACTCAATCACAAGGCGTGGCGAATGCTTGCTTTGGATCTTTTCCTACTAAATGGAGAGTAACAAAGGACCACAGAGATGAGCCTCTGTACTTTAAAATGTGGGCGGAGAGAATGTAAGGAGTGGGACTACTTGAGAGCCTTGCAGCCTAGCTAGAAATGAGCACATGCTATGCAGACGTCTGGAGAAGAACAATTGTGACAGATGCGGTGAGACAGGAGGGTAGGGAGAGTCAGAATCTGAGGGAGGCCAGAGCTCAAGTTGATATTTTGACTGGCAGACATGAGAATGGTGTGTATAGAAACAGGGCTCAGAGATCACCAGATTCCATGCCATCCTCCCTCCAACTCAGTCCACATAGAAACCCTCATGCCAAGGCTATATTTTTACATTATTCTCACCCATCTACTTAGGTTCACACACAAGGTCTACTTTAGTTAAGCCTGATAAATCATAACTTGTTGCTACAGAAAACTTGGATCCATGAAAGGGAAAGATTTAATGCCATGCCTAAACCTTTTCTTACATAAAAACAAAACAAAACCAAAAAAAGTGACTTGTTCTGTCATATTTCTTCTTAGAAATGAAAACATTTGTTAAGGTTTCCTTGGCCACGAAGGGAAGAAAACTGTGTTTACTCTGTGTTTAATCACTAGAGACTCAATGTCCAATGCTGCCAAGAAGGCCCCCAAACTTCCTGTCTCAGCAGTTGTAATCCTATGAAAGTAAAGCCAGCCCTCCTGTCCAAAGGCGCCCACTGCTTTTCAAATGTGTATGCTTTACCAGGTTGTCATAAATAAATCGTATCTTGATTTAGAGCTCACCAGCTATTCCAGGATCTAGGCAGTCTTAACATTCCCCTGAGGCAGCAGTTGTGGGAGAAAAAAAAAATGTTAGCATGAGTGGCACTTACCAGTCCCAAAGCTCTCCTCTCCACAGAGGGACAGCTTGCTTGCATCCATCAAATTCCCAAAAAACTTCCAGCCAGTTGGGGTCTCATACAAAGCGATCTTTGTGGCGTTTGCTACCCTTCAAAGGCATGAAATCAAAGTTACATCACAGCAGGACTGCAACAGGGCCATGTGAGGATGGAAAAGATCAACCATCATTGTAAGCGAGGGTCCCATTTAACATTGCTTACAGGTCAACACAATTCTACGACTGGAGGAAAATTAGAAATGGAAACTTGGGCACAAGGGGCTCTTCTGTATGGATTCAGAGGAACGTGGAGCAAAAAAGAGAAGAAAGGATTAATTCAGATCAGTTTAACACTTGAAGTTTAACTGTAGTACAACAGCAGGGTTGGGGGCATTGAAACCCATGGGTCTGGATACAGAACACATCTACAAGCATTCTACAAAGAGCAACAGAATAATCACAGAGGTCAGCATTTCACAGGGAAAGTGCAGGTCAGAGCAGGTCACATGACCCACAGCCCAGCACTGAACGTCTAGCCAGCATTTCTTTCTTATCACCAGGCGTCCCGCTGTGGAGACTCCAATTCCAGTTAGCCTCACCCATTCTCATGAGTGGTCCCTTTCTCCTCCTAGAAATTTCTTATCCCTTCCTATACAGATTGAAACTACTGAATCTCTGAAGGGCTGCATCTGTAGCTCAGCAGAGGGGAGCATGCTTACCATGTTCAGCCCTGCATCAGATACCCAGCCCTGAGGAATAAGGAAAAAACTTTTCAGTGACTGGAAAAAAAAAAAAAAAAAAAAAAAAAAAAACCCTAGTAATGGAAGTAGCTTGGTACTTTTAATGCAGTCTCAGTGAGGTGTGCATTCCAGGTTCCTGCCCGCTTCTTTCAAGCATAGCTTGTCTGAACTCTAGCAGGGAGGAAAATCACATCTACAGTTCTGAGAACCATGAGAACACTTTTATTTGAAATAAGATTTTTCAGTTTTGATTCTATATAGGTTATCAATTTTTCCAAACATCATAATTAAAGTATTCCTGAAAAGGCACAGAAAGTATTTCAAGGCCACCATAGTGAGGCCACCAACCAGCTCTGAGTTCCAAATGTCAGATCTGGAGACAGAAACACTGGCTTCTGGTGTTGCTCTTGGTCAGCTGTGGGGTGTTAGCCAAGGCTAGCAACTCCTGACTCTTAGCTCCTTTCTCTTGAAGTCGGGATTCAGGGAGGATCAAGAGATGGAGCATGTGAAGAACTCCAATCAGTCTCAGCACCAATACTTTCTCCTTATTAACTTAAGTGGAGCCAGCAGTACGTCTGCGACCACCTCACCTTCAAAGGGGAAACACCGTGTGGCCTAGTGGCCGGGGGCTGGGGCTCCACATTCAATGTTCTTAAATTTTGATGTGAGAAAGATTAATTTTCAGTAAGCAGTTGCTTTTAGTTGGTAAAGCAACAAAACCAAAAACTCATCATAATAAACAAAGCATTTAGCTGGGTGGACGTGGCACATGCCTTTAATCCCAGCACTTGGGAGGCAGAGGCAGGCGGATTTCTGAGTTCGAGGCCAGCCTGGTCTACAGAGTGAGTTCCAGGACAGCCAAGGCTATACAGAGAAACCCTGTCTCGAAAAACAAAAAAAAAAAAAAAAAAAAAAAACCCCAAAAAACACAAAAAACAAACAAACAAACAAAAAAGCATTTACTGTCTACGACACACGGGGATAAACACCTTACACAATCTCCTTTGTTTTCACCAATGTAAGGAGAAATTTATGTACAAAATGTTCATTTTAGGCAAAGAATAAAATGTTAATTCTCTTAACATACTCATTATATTGACTATAAATAGTTACATTATCCAGCTAGCCTGACGTAGCCACTTACTATCTGAGTGAGAATAATTAACCTCCTTGACCTTCGACATCCACCAATAAAGTGGGGTTATTAACAGCATTTAATAGGAATTGAATGAGTTAATCAAACATGTAAAGTATCTACTGTCCTGGCCAAGGGACCATTGTAAGCTTAGCCACTGTTGGAGGTGTCTGGACCAACACACTCATTTTTTCTCACGCCCATGGCCTTTTACTCATTCACCGTTAATTCACTGGAAGATTCCTGAGGTCCTGACATGCTGTAAAGCATTGCCTGTTTGTTATTTATGACCTTTTACTTTTAATCATTTTCCATGGGCCTCATAAGCCACCTTTTATAAATGAAAAATGCCCGAGTGAGCAGACATGCAAGAAAATCTGAGAGTCTGTTTACTGCCGCTGGCCTTCCACTGAAAACATGTACCCCCCCTATTTTACTTTTTTGGACTTTCTGCTTTAGCATTTGGACAAATGCAGCATCACTGTATTTAAGCCTGCAAGGGTACTCAGTTCTGATTAAAGCCTGAAGTTTCTTTAAATGACTTTTTAAAAATGTATTTTATGTATATGGCTGTTTTGACTGCAGGTACCTATACGCCACATGTGTGCAGTGCCCTCAGAGGCCAGAAGGGGACACTGGATTCCTCTGGAAATAAAATTAAATATGGTTATTAGCCACTATGTAGGTAATACGGATCGAACGCTGGTCCTCTGGAAGAGCGGTGCTCTTCTGAACTGTTGAGCCATCTCTCTCCATTGCCTTAAAAATACTTTTCTCAGTCATGGTGTATGCACACTGCTCAACAAGAGTGACCCAGCATAGATCAAGAATAACGTCTTAAATACAAAAAAAGTACCATCATTCATTTCTTCTCTAATGTTCATTTACTCATTGTGTACATCCTATGATATTTAGAAACACTGCCAAGCAGAATCTAAGATTGTGAGAAAGACAGTGTTTTCTCTGTAGAGGTGACAGCCTAGCTGTGGAGCAATTAAACAGCTAGCCTGGCAGACCACAGTGTGGCAAGTACCAGGCTGGAGGAGTGCAGTATGCTGGCAGGACCTTAGAAGAGAGCTAACCCTGAATATACCTCATTCAAGAAAGACTGCAGCTGCTGGCTATCCTAAAAGCAGAGAACGCATGCTCTGGGCATAGTGCTGGACATAATGAAGAACTGTGATTGGAGACAGGTGGGCCCAAGAATGGAGACCTACCGGTCCAGAGCACCACTTGTGGGCATGCTGCGTGCAAAGCCACGAACCCCGGTCTGCTGGAAATACGGAATGCTGAAGATGTTGGCAGCAATGACAGCCACAGAGTCAGAAGGGTTCACAAAGAACCCGTGCTTGCCCAGAATCATGTTCCGATCCTGAGGAAGAAAGGAGATTCGATGTAAGACCTTTTAATCAGACAGTAAACAAAAGAAACAATAATCTGTGGAGTTTTCCAAATTTCAACATGGATCCTATACTCATACCGTGTTTTAAACACTGGACTTTTTAGTGGATTTGTACAACACTGTGAGACCAAAGGCACCTCGGTGCCCAAGAGTTAAAACTGGTTTCAATTAAAATGCAAGCACAAACCCCCTTTGAGCTAAGCCCTCTGTTCTCCCTCCTGGGGCCACTAACTTTAACCTCCTAGACCTTTCCAAACTCTGGAACCAATCATGTCTCTCCCAGAGGAGGGGAAAGGGTGCACACGAGAGGAAATGCTGGCTGTTGATGCAGTTTGACAGGTCTACTGGGCATCCTTTGAGGAACAAAGGCAGACTTCTTCACGGAAGGACTTTTAAAATCACCGTTCCTTTCATTTGCTACCGGACCCGACAAAGAAGGGAGCCATCCTCACCACTGCCGAGGTGCTCCTCTGCAGCACCACTCCAACACCTGAGAACTTGAGGGGGAATGGACATCCCCCACTGCACCCTAAGATACCTGGAGATATAGTATCTGCTCTGAGCCCCTTCAAGTTTCCTAAATTTTGATGTAGGGAAGATTAATTTTCAAGAATCAGTAGCTTTTAGCTAGTAAAGCAACAACAACAAAAAAAGTCATCATAATAAACAGAGCATTTACTGTGCGTGACACACGGGGATATACACCTTACACAATCTCCTTTATTTTCACATGGTTACCAGAGTAAGGAGAAATTTATATACAAAATTTTCATTTTGGGGAAAGAACAAAATATTAACGCTCTTAACATACTCATTATATTGGCTATAAAGAGTTCCACTATCCAGCTAGTATTAATGAATGCACAGGCACGTTACAGGATGAAACCTTCTGTAAAGATTAAATGACTAATCAGGGGCTGGCTGCGACCTAGCTTAGGACCAGTATCTAGAACTCCTGCAGCTTCTGGAGTATAGTCATTAAATCCTAACTGGGACCTAAAACCCCCACTCAGCAAATACGAGTGCCTGAAATTAAATGCACTGGTTATATTTCAAAGACTTGTTTCTGCTCAGGAAGGTCTTTTAATCATTTGGCCCTGGCCTCCGGTGTAACAGGGGGCTCTTGAGAGCTACTCAGCAGGCTCCAATGGCCTGGCAAAAACTGTCCATTTTCCCTGCATCCTCAAGGCCTAGCTTGCATGAGAAATCATTTAAATGTACTTATACACACCCCATCACCATCAAAGGCAGCCCCGAAATCATGCTCTCCTGACTTCATGGTCTCCACCAGGTCAGCAGCATAGGTGAGGTTGGGGTCAGGGTGGTGGCCTCCAAAGTCCTCCAGGGGAACACAGTTCACAGCTGAGTTTGCGGGGGCACCAAGCTCTTCACAGAGGATCTTCTTCACGTATGGCCCCACAACTGCAACAAATTAAAGGATGAAGAGCCAAACTGTAAAACTTATTAAAACATGGAATGGCTGCAGGGTGAGATACACACACTGTGGGAATAAGAATGGCGTGGGCAACCTCCTATCCCTAGACACCATAGTCTTTGAAGGGAGCCATCTGCCAAGTCTCTGCCCATTCCCCAAATGTGCGGAGGAGGCCTTCAGCTTGGCTGACTAGTTGAGGACACAAACCTTTCATATGAAAGAGGAAGGAGATTTTTTTTTTTTTCTATCAAAACCAGAGGGCCAGCAAGGATCCACTGGAAGGCTACAACAGCAGATTTTCCTTTCTCAGGGTGTTCTTCAGTGTATCAGGAAGCTCTGCCCAGACCCATAAAAGGGCTCAGGCAATGCATCCTTCAACAACCACAAGTGTGTGGGTTCCATACCCTTACCACTCAAATATCCCTACCACTCAAATATTCTCCAGTCCTGGATTGCTGCAGAACAGGCAGAAAGTTTATAGTCATGAATTTTCATGATCTATATATTGGAAAGTCTCACGGCTTCAGTTCATAGTCTTGATTGTCCCTACCAGCCTGGTCAAACAGCCCACAGAGGAAGAAGGGCAGGAGACACACATCCTGTTGCTGCTGAGTTTAATCCTAGGCTTGGCCCGGCCATCTGCTAAGAAAAGAAGTGTGTGGAAGCAGCGGGAGGTGGGGCTTGAGAACATGTCCCCCACAGCTAGCTAGTTAGCAGGCCAATGTCACCCTTCAGAGTATATGCGGTGCATAAACAGAATGTGGGTTACCCGCTGAGGGACAGAAAAGTACCTACAACAGCTGCAAGGGACTCAAAGCCCAGGGCTTGATGTGAAAACAGTGACCTTCACACCAGCTTACCACGAGGGACATCTCTACTGCTCTGTCAGCCTACAATGAGGTCTGTAAACTGTGCAAATATGAATCTGAAGTGCTTGTGAAATAACTCTGTTTAAGCCATCAGCAGCTTAAGAAAAGGGCTGTGAAGGCATCATGGCACACACAGCAGAGAGCAGCTCCCTATCTTTGCAGATCCAACAGCGTGTACCTCCGTGCATGGCATCTATTCGGATCTTCAGTCTGTTTGGACCGGAGAGTAGCTCCTTCAGGGCATTGAAATCGAAGATGTTTCTCAGCATTGTAGCATAGGCCTCCACTGAGTCCACAATCTCCACTGTGAGGAAAAGTGACATGGGAAGGAAAAACATATCCAGACTTATTACACTCCAACCTAACTGTATTTCTGTATTTCCTGCAGTAACTTATGCAAAAAAGCAACGGTGACGGCTGTTAAATGTCACCTTATACATACTAACAAGTCCTCTGACATAGATGTTACTCATGATTTATATGATTTTGTAGACGGGGAAGCTTAAGGTTTGGAAAACAGGGACTTGCACAGCTAGGGTGGGACACATGAACTCCCAGCAGAGGCTACATGACCTCTGCTCTGCTGCCGCCCACTGTCCCTACATATCCCCAAATCACTTCTATTTTTGGCATCAGGAATGACAGAAAAGATAATACCCACTTTTTTTTTTTTAATTTTCTTTTTAGAGGTCCAGGAGGAAAAAAAAAAAAAGTTTCCTCAATGAATCACTTTCTGTATCTCCTGCTAGTGGCTAAAACTAGTATCTTTGCTCTGGATATTTTCAATGCACAAGGAGTCTATGGAGTGCTCTAGTGGTGGCTCTAAACCCTAGGAATGTGTGGCACTTGGTGTTTACTGCAGTGCAACTGTCAGCCCCCAATGCACCCCCTAATGTTGTCCAGTGGAGAAAATACAAGCTGAGCTGGGCCAAATGCAGGTCCCAGAGGTAGCCCTTTCATCTTCTTAATATGAATTAATAAATATTTATTCCATATATCCTGCAATGTCCTAACATTCAACACAAAATGTAACCCACCACTGCCTTTTCAGGGAGTTTCAATCGGCCCAAACAAAGGGTCTGATGGACTGGACTGCTTGTCAGTGTGGCGGGGAAAACCGAAGAGTCAGGCTTGAGAGACATTCAGTGAGTCTGAATGCTGCTTTTACTGCTCACTAACTAGTGTGATCCTGCTTCTTGACCTCTCTTTGCTTTTGCTTCTTCCTCTGCTGAAAGTCTGCAGTGATAGTGCTGTCCCCACAAGCTATGAGAATAAAATGGACGGACACACATACACAGTAGAAGCCCAACAAGATTAATCAGAAGGTCTTCTAGTCAAGGCTATTGTAGAAACTGAGGCCTGAGAGTTGGAAACTAATCACCCAAAGTCATATCATTGCATCATTCACAAGGCCGGTGGCCCAGCTCTCTACACTCCCCAAGCACACTGCAGACCTGCTAAGTAATTAATCCTGTGAATGCTCACAGACCGCCATTTCCCAAAGCTGAAGACCCACTTTAATAAAACCCCAAAAGAAAAAGAACTGCTCAAGTTGAACACAGAGAAGAGTAAGATGCCTGTGAAGGGCAGGGGACAAGAAAGATATACATGCCTGTGAAGGGCTTGAACTTGTTTTCCAAGTCAAACTGCTGCTTTCCCAGAACACTGAGGTCTACCTTCAAGTCAGGGCAAATGGCATATTCTTCGATTGTCTTGCTGATTTGGAAAATCTTATCAGTGATTGCTTCTGGAGCAGGACCTACAAATCACAAGAGCAAGCAAGGGTCATCACATGCAGTGCACGAGGAAACACAATCCATCACTCAGCAATCACTCGACCCTAGCATGCTCCCCTGAATCACAAAGCATCAGGACTCTTTTTTCCAGATGTTTCTGAGACAAAGTCTCACTCTACAGTTTAAATTGGCCTTGAATTCACAAATCTCCTGTGTCAACCTTCAAAGTGCTAGGAGCTAATACCAGCTAGAATTTTTCTATAGCAAAATACCATGTTAGCTACAATTCATTACAAAGAAGGCAGCTGTAGACTAAGAAGTACTTTACCATCTCCAAGGGGAAGATGGCAAAGCCCCTTCTTAAGCTGGGAATCAGAGCCCAGGGCTTCCGGTACTAGCTTATCCAACTCTATCTACCTGTTCTTAACATGACAGAATACTTACCCCCATTGGAAATATTGAATTTAATTCCAAAATCTCCATTGGGCCCTCCTGGATTGTGGCTGGCTGTCAGAATGATCCCACCAATGGCTTTGATTTTTCGGATGATGCAGGATACAGCAGGAGTGGAGAGGATTCCATTCTGTCCAATAACCAGGCGACCAATCTAGGAGGAAAAAAAATGCAGAACATATAAATACAAAACTACTGCACAGAAATGCCAGGGAAAGGAGAGAATGGACAATGAAGACATTGTTGGACCAGAAAAGATGTTTTCTTCAGAAAACATCAGCATATGTGACATACAGATACGTGATATCTCTACCACATTACTGAGATAGAGTCAGAGCTGTTGAGCAAAGTCATTTCTTCCTTCTTTCCTTTCTTATTTTCCCATGGAACTCTGTAGTTAGAATCGTACACTGAGGTGCTGTAAGGCAAGAACATATTTACATGTGTGATCGTCCAGCCAGGGCAGGTTCTCAGTGTGGACGTACTGAAGGTCTGTGAGAACGCCTGCATTTTTATTCAACTCCAGCAGTATTTTCCATCCACAGTGGGAGAAAGAACATAGGCCTAACTAGTGAAAGGCATTCTAACCAAAGATAAGGCTTTTGCAATTAAGACCCTTAAAAAGCAAACAGATTGTACATGATGTCAGGAATAATACACAATGCACCTTACAAATTTCTTTCCGGGAATATCTGGTTTTTACATTTAGTGGGATCCCTCATGGTTCATCATGTTTGACTATAGCCGGATTACTTCCTGAGCTTAAGACAAGACTGTGAGGCATGGTTGCTGAGGAAAACGGTCTACCCATCTACATGAAAGGGACACTGGGACTGAGTTGCATTTGCAACTCATTTTCCTGCATCTCTAACTGATGGCATTCGCCCAGCTCTTGAAACTTGCCTTCATAAAATAAAACTCAAGCTGGAAAGGCATTTGGTCAGCTCCTTGGAGAAGGTGGGACTGCCATATTAAAGATACTTAGAATGTGGGGAGTCTGTGTGTCCCCATCACTATTCTCAAAGAAAGGATCAGGAATGTCTTTTGTCTTTTGCTTTTAATTTTCCATTAGTTTTGTTCGCTTGTTTGTTTTTGGTTTTTGTAGTAGAGATAACTTGGTGGTGGAGGATGTATTTTCCTTTTTAAAATTTTACTTTTATTTTTAGTTATGCGTATGTGTGTGCATGTCTTGTGTAGGTGTGTGAACATAAATGCAGTTGCACATACAGAACTATGACCACAGCTAGACCAATGGCAGGAGCACATCATACAGAACATTAGTTATATATATGGAAGAAAAGGGAGATGGGACCATCTCAGCCCTCCAGGGGTTTCTCTATGTGACTACTTTAAAAATAAAGCCAGGAGTCAGGTAATTTTAGATGTCTCTGAGGGAACTTAGAAGCTGTGATTTACTAGTCATTAGTCATTGTTTGAGTCACCTGAAGATGACTTTTCACAGTGAACACACCAACGTTTTCTTCGATTTTATATGTATTTGGTATGGAAGGAAGGTCTGATGAACAATAAGCCACACCACGCACAACCCCCCTTCATTCTCCTGTTCCTTATGGTAAAATGTGTGGTCAGCCATGACTGCAGGCTGTGGGGACTGTGCGAAAGGTTAAAAATGGCAGCGGAAACCAAAGCAAGAAAACCCAGGGCTGCTTCTCTCTTGAAGGACTAAAGGTTCTATAGCATGCTCCCATGGACTGCTTGACTAGAGAAGGAAGGGCAGTTCCCCTCCTCCTAAAGATGGCTGTACCACTGCAAGCACTCCCCATTCCACCTCCCACCATGAAGCTCACCCAGCTGCTCTTTAAACACAACTCTGTCCTGCTAAAAACCAGGCCCTGTTACACACAGTCCCCAAACCCCTCCCACCCCAATTATCCCTGAAGACTTAACAGGACTCAGCTGCTCACACACCCGTGTTCCTAGCAGCATCTCTCACCACAGCCAAAGGGGGAGAAAACACAGACATCCTGCTCCAGAGGAAAGGATGGACACACACACACACACACACACACACACACACACACACACACACAAATGTAGTATTACTCGGCCTTGAAATAGAAGCCAAACTGGAGGGTGTTATATAGTAAATGAGTGGGTGGAGGAATAAGAAGTAAAGATAAAGCAGATTATGAAGAAAGAATTCTTGTCACACATTACAATATGGATAAACCCTGGGGACGTCTCAAGGACAGATAAGTGCAGGATTCCATCTGCATGAGGTATCTTAAAATCATCAAAACCACAGAAACAGGAAGAAGAATGATGGCTGCCAGGGGCTGCGTGGGGGAGGGGTAGGTGAAGAAATGAGGAGCTGTTCAACACAATGGGTGTGCAATACAATAAAAGATGAAAACATTCTAAAGATGTGTCACAGCAACGTGAATACAGTTCACACCACTGACCCACACAACTGAAATGGCTATGTCACTGAAAAAAGTTATGTTTTCAAAAAACAATTAAATTGCTTTTTAAAATTGGTTATTATATCCTGAGACGGCATTGTTCTCTGTGCATAGGGAAGTGATTGGAAAGATGTCTATAGGGTCAGCCTCAATGGCTTTATTTTCTATTTTGAGACAGTGTCTTGCTGTATCTCCTCAGCTAACCTCAAACTCCACAATCATTCCTTTAGCCTCCAGTGCTGAGGTTAAAGGATTTGACCACCATGCCTGGCTTAAAAGCTTCTTAAAACTCAAAGAGAAAGGAATGAAACCATTCCTGACCCATGCTCCAGCATGATGAGATGTGAAAACATTATGCTAACTGAAACAGGCTAGACACAAAAAGACAAGGACTGAATGTTACTTATACAAGGGAACCAGGACAGGCAAACGTGCAGAGACAGAGGCAGACACCAGAGGCTGGAAAAAGCAGGTATGGGAAGTGACTGTTGAATGGGTACAGAGTTTCTGTTTGGGATGGTGATTGTACCGCATTATAAATGCCACTGGAAACGCTTAACATGGCAAAGCTGATGATATATGCTACCTCCCCTAAGAAAGGGGAAATACAGCTTGGTGGCTCTCATGTTTTGTTTAAAAGAGAAGGAGGAGGAGGAGGAGAAGGAGGAGGAGGAGGAGGAGGAGGAGGAGGAGGAGGAGGAGGAGGAGGAGGAAGATACCCCCCTCATTTTCTTTGTTCTGCTAGCTACTAGTACAGTCCTTCTTTTATTTAACCTCTGAACATTCTCCAATTTCAAAGCTCTGGGGACAAAGTAAGATGCCAGCAGTCTAAATGGGCCCTCCAAAACCTCATTCTGTGCATTAAGATATCCATTAAAAGTAGACAGCTCCATGCAAATGAGAACAGAGAGGAACTTCGACTGAAGCCTAATTATACTCCCTGCTTCACAGATGCCCCAGACAGGGAAACGGAAGACACAGACACACCAGACAGAGAAAAAGAAGACACAGATGCGCCAGACAGGGAAAAGGAAGACACAGATGCACCAGTACACAGAAAGGAAAAGACTGACCTTACCTCTAGCTTACCATGCCAAAAGGTCCTCCATAAAGTCATGGGGGTAGGGGGTAGCCACTGACAATGGTGAGCAGCACTGTCTTTTGCTAAAATCCATGGTAATAACCCTTAGATTTCCTGCATCCTACCACAACCAGGGATGTTAAAGCTGTCAGAATGTGAACTATCTTAGAAAAAGAAGAAACTAAGCAAGGTCTTTAGAACTTCAGGGTTGGTATTGGATTAGAGCATTTTATCAGTCTATTAAATGTCTTTAAAGTGATTCAGCCAGCCAGCAGGACTGCTTTCAATGCAATGCTGTTTTTTAATATGGAATGTCCTTTAAAAATATTGCTTAAGCTGCACAGCCTTAACAAATAGGCAGTTACCATATTTAATCAATTATTATCTCCAAAATGTATTATTTAGCAAACCTTCAAACAGTCAATCAGAGAAAGTCTGCAGGGTCTTCCTGAATTACACATTCCATCCACCTTACCCACATCCTTCAGCTCCACACAAAAAAAAACTTTAATGAAGCTGAATCTGTCAGAGCAAAGGGGACAGTGTACCAGATCCATTCAACAGCCTAGATATATGGAGAAATAATGTTCCATTTGTCCTCTCAAAAGATTAAAGCATCTTTAACACCATTCCCTGAGCAGCGCTCCTCAAAGATGAAATTTACAGCACGTCACATTTTATCTTAAAAATGTGTATGCTTCATAATAATTTCATATTTGAGTTCTTTATCAGCAATTTTTACATGACAAGCATTCAGATTCTGAAATCCCAGACTGTAGACAATAGTCTGTAGCACCTCTAAGTTTACTCTGGTAGCGTGCCTTTTGTTGTTGTTGGCTTTTCCAAACACCTGCTTGGCACATTCAAACAGATTCCAGATGAATGCCCAACACATTTGATTGCAGTGCTAAATATTATGGTCTCCAGGCCAGGATTTCTTCAAAAAAAAAAAAAAAAAAAAGTACAACAAGCGTTAAAATTTTGTAGATTGTAATAGAATGTGTGCTCCAAATTTTAACTAAGTATTTAACTAACACACACACAGGGTTGGCTTTGGGCCTCCAGAGGAATTGGCAGAACAAAACCAGCAATGTCCTGACATACACCTTCCTATAAAAGTGGGCTGTAGAGCTGTTCTATCAAGACCAGTGCTTTTTGCCATTTTCCTTCTAATTTGCTTAATCTGACCAACATGTATCGATAATGTAGCCCTTTGGCAGAGTCTACTAACAGTACTGCCATATAAGACCCGTTATCTCTACCCTGCTGCACAAATTCTCCCTAATAGAGGGCTTCTTTGTGTTGCAGGTCATTATAAGCAGATCCCTCTGTAATGGTCTTCCCTGAAAACTCCCATCTAACATCCAACTACCCCCCAGCCCCCACCCCTGGTACTTTTCTTTACATGACTACCAAGATCCACAAACAGCATGCCTTGCCTTTGTTTTCCTGTTTGACAAATGACTGAACTTCAACAAGGAAGCCATTGACCACACAGCAAATCCTCCCCTTGCCCCCAACTCATGACAGCTCTCCATAGGACAGGGGTAATTCTAGAATCTAGCTAGCAAGGAGTCACAGAAGCTTGGGGCCAGGAACATGCTTTATGTGTCTACAAAGCAATAGATACTTTACAAACTACAGGAACCAAGCACAACACATGCAAAGCTGAATGTCACTCCCAGGTCCCCATCACTGCTATAACTCTGAACTATTTTCACAGCACAATGAAGTCACAATGACATTAAGCAGGTGTTAGAACTGAGGTGTAAATCACATCCACACCTCGGTGAATCTGAGTATTTTTGCAGAGTTAAAAAGTTACTTGGAAGGGCCAGAGATGTAATAATACTTCTCGTATACCAACCCCATTGGCAGCTGCCATCTGCACTATTGTCTCTATTGCTGATTTATTAAAATACCGCCCATCTCCACCGACCACCAGTGATGATCCCTGGCGATCTTTTAGGTCTATGGAAAAGAATATGCTCTGGATGAAATTCTCCAGATAGCAAGGCTTTTCCTCAAAGTAATAGGTGTTCTTCCGTAATCCACTTGTTCCTGGCTTCTGGTCATGGTAAGGAGCTGTGGCAAAAGTCAGCAGTGGGAGTGGACCCTCTTCTGTTTTCCTGTATGTCCCAGAAATCCATTCTTCAAAGTCACTCATCTTTCATATCCAACACTTGGCTCTCTGAGGGTGTCCAGGAAGTAGCTGAGGGTCCCCCAAGTTGTCTATCGGACCTGAAGCTACCACAGTGTCCTTTGAGTAAACAACACAGAATTTTTCCTTGGACCATCACTGTTGGTTAGGAAGTCTCATTAATTCCCTACGTTGGTTGTCTCCTGAGAAAAAGTTACAGGCCACACACCCACCCATACCCCCACACAAAGCAGATCTTCAAAGTCGTTCAGATGAAGATCCTTCTGCCCACACAATGAAGCTGAACGCCCTTCAATTATTTTTGCCTCGTTTCCCGTTAGGGCAGAGTGCCCCGGAGTGCTGCCTACAGCAGACTTTGGTTTCAGACACAGACAGCTGCCAGCCTCTGCTCCCGAAGCCAAGGCTAAGATGGGACAACTGCGGTCCCTAAAGCAGGTTAGGACAAGATACCTGGTACGGCTCTGACTATTCCTGTTGCCTCTTGAACTGGAGCCTCTGGGCCATCTGGGCCATCTGCAGCTAAAGTTGCTTGGAGCCACTGAGCAAATAAAAGGTCAAGCTTAAAATGGAAGAGAAGGATCTCAGTTACCTCTGGTTTCTTCATTTCAATGCCATTCTGAGACCCACAGGATTATGTCCTAACCGCATGCCATCCCAGGTAGAAGAGGAATAATCAGCTAACAGAATATATCTGCTGGTTGGCCACCAAGAATTTAACCAAATAGGACTGGAGTACAGCATAGGGAGAATGTGCTTGTCAGCATGGGCAACGCCCAGGGGACACCTCCAGCACTGGGGGTAAAACTGGTGTGGGTACTAAAATGGTTTAGTAAGAGTATCAATCCACCAACCAACAGCTAGGCTCTTCTCTTACATTTATAGAAAAATGACTCTGGGAATTCATTACATTTTTGAGAAATACAGAAAGGACAATGAGGAGTTGATAGATGTATTTTCCTATATATATAAACCTGGATTAATTACTAATAATTAGACAAAATATAGGATAATAAGATTATTTTAGATAGGATCTTACTATGTTGCCCAGACTGGACTTGATCATGTAGCTTACACTGGACTGGATCTTGAAATGCTGCTAGCCTCTGATGGCATACAAACATGTGACACCGTGTCTGTTTAAACAGAGTTTACTGTCAAGAAAACACTTTAGCAGGGCAGTGGTGGCGCCCGCCTTTAATCCCAGTGCTTGGGAGGCAGAGGCAGACGGATTTCTGAGTCTGAGGCCAGCCTGGTCTACAGAGTGAGTTCCAGGACAGCCAGGGTGACACAGAGAAACCCTGTCTCAAAAAACAAAAAACAAAAAACAGAAAAAAAAAAAAAAAGACAGAAAGAAAGAAAGGAAGAAAGAAAGAAAGAAAGAAAGAGAGAGACAACACTTTAAACATTTTTATTTTGTGTGTACATGTGTTATGTCTTGGTACGTGTACATGTGTATCATGTGTGCCGATGGAGGTCAGAAGGGGACAATGGAGGCCCCGGATCTGTAGTTACAGGCAGCTATGAAGTGAGCTTGGTGTGGGTACTAAGAACCAAACTCTGGAAGAACAGTACCCTCTCTTATCTGTCAAGCACTTCTCCAGCCTTCTCAAGGAAACATTTTTGGTGAAGCAAATTGTCTTTTGCATTTGAAGAACCTAAACTGTTTTTAAAACATTTTAGCTAAACAAATTTAGTACCTAATATCCTCTGACTCCTGAGGTTTTCTTAATAATCGATTTAAATACACACCTGTGAGTTTCTTCTCTGGCTCAGCAGAAGTTACCAAATTGAGAAGCTGTATCATCAAAGTTTTGAATGTGTTAAAGATATTTAAAAAGTAAACCAGGTCTGGTCACACACAGGTCTGGGGAGTCTGATAGAACATAAGGTTTTGAAGGGAACCGTGAATCATCACCTTGGAAAACCAAAATTATTTATCTACCAGGGTGCCAACTTGGGTGTGATGGCAGACAAGTTCTGTAAGCAGCTACCTATCCTCTTGGAGGCAGGAGTGGCCCTATGATGGGGGTGAGGAGGGGCTACCTAGCAGAGGCCCAGCAGAGTTAATGGGCACATGGCTGAAAAGCAGTCAATTGGTAGGGGAGCCTGGTGCCCTTCATATAGCAGACGTGGCCACACTGACCAACTACCGACACCTCAAGTCCCTTCAGGTCTACTGGACTGTATGATCCAAGTGGTAGAGCAGCCTGCATAGCAGCCTGGACCTGCTGAAGAGCTTTACCGAGACACTTGGTGTATGGGCCTGAGAAACACACCCAAGTGTGGAATGTGCTGTCTTCAGAATCCAAACAGGCTTCTTCCTGGGTGGTGGGAGGGGGCAAGTGTAGTAACTTAGCCTTCACCCTAGAAGGTCAATCTCTCCATGCCCCACACTACTTAATGCTTGGGAATTTCACTGAGATAGAAGGCCCTTGAATTTTGGCTGGATTTATTTCCGATCTTCTGATGATGATATGTTTTATCAACAAGTCCAAAGTGGTTGCTACCTCCTGCTCACGTGGTCCAATCAGCACAATGTCGTCAATATAGTGGACCAGTGTGATCGTTTGTGGAAGAGACAGATGATCAAGATCCCTTCAAACTAAGTTATGACATGGGGTTGGAGAGTTAATGTACCCTTGAGACAAAACTGTAAAGGTATACTGCTGGCCTTGCCAACTGAAAGCAAAGAGAAAGAAAATCTGCAGATGTGGAAACAGCTCACGGGGCACATGTATTAGACTGAGAACCAGACAGCCCAAAACCAACTGCTCTTTTTAAAAATAGCTTATTTAGGGCTCCTGTTTTTTGTTTTGTTTTGTTTTGTTTTGTTTTGTTTTTAATGAAATTCTTTGAAATTGATTTTAAAAGCACGCTTGTTTTATTCACAGTTATATACCATGACTTTTTTTTTGACTTATTGCAAGTAGCTTTTGTTTCTTTAATTCATCTATTTTAAGTTCTGTGACAAGTTCCCCTTCATTTCTTATAGCCTTGCAAATTAGACCAACATACGTGTCTTGGCATATGCAACCCAAGAGCTAGATTTATGAAACATTATTCCAGTGATCTTTTTATTAGTCTAATAAGAGTGGCCCAACACTGCAACTTTCCTAATGAGACCCCGATATCTCAAGGCACTTCAGGGGCACGTGGACATGAGGGCGCTTGGGCAAACCCACCCAGCACATTACATTTCAGCATGCCCTCTGCTCCAGCTGGGCCACTTGCTCGTGAAGGGCTTTCTGAAGCTGAAATTACAAACATATCCATTTAGATGGCTGTGCATGCCCAGTCTGGTATTATCAATATGCAAAGGGAAGCCTGAAGGGACACATGGTAGACGTTTATTGTAGAAAGCTTCCTTACTTAAAAAAAAAAAAAAAAAAAAAAAAAAAAAAGAACACGAAGTCGTAATTTTACGGACACCATAGAACTCAACCTCATATAAAAATATTACCAGAAGCAGCAATGTTAGATGGACTGTGAAGTGGGGTAAGAAAGAAGAGGCATTAAAAACATTAAGCTTCCTGAGCCGCTCGGACTAAGTGGGGCAGCTATTAAGAAACTCATCCGTTTTAGCTCTCCAGCAAAGGTTGAACTTCATCTTCAGAAACGCTACTGTCGAGCAGAGCGAACCCAATTTGGCCTAATGAATTCGCCTGCGTTGCCAGTACTCCTTCACAATGACACAGATTACATTTAAACCATATGGGGGATTTAAGGATTGCTCCCTTCAGACAAGGAACTTTCATACTGGTCTTGGGCCCAATCATTCACAATGGCAGAGTTATGAACCCCTTCACTCCTGGCCTCCCAAAGATTCAGATCCTTTTCCCATCAGCAAGCTGGAAACCTCTCTCCCTCCTTTGCTTGCTTGCTTGCTTGCTTGCTTGCTTCCTTCCTTCCTTCCTTCCTCCCTCCCTCCCTCTTTTTCCTTTCTTCTTTCTTTCCTGTAACATATTTATTGGACAGCTAGATACTACTATATCTAGGCCCCATGCAAGCATTGGATCTATGTTCAAGTGGGTTCATGCTTCCAGACACAGGGCTCAGTTTTAGAAAGGTCACAGGGAGAGAAGTGCTAACCCTGATTCGGGTGCAAAGCCTAGGAAGCTTCTCATTCAGCTAAAAGCAACAGGGCATACCCAGCGCCTGGCCCATAGCTCTCTACTTCATGGCCCCAGATCCATACCACTATGAGCCACAGCAGTGGGGAAAGCCCATTCATTTCTCCAGCCAGCCCAGGCTCAGCACAGCAATATATGTGGTACACAGGACTAGGAGACAGGCACAACCAGGCCCCAAAGCTATGATTCTAAAAAGTATTTAAGTACACTCAGGAACAGGTCATTGAATTGAACTGAGTCTGCAAAATGTATCTAGCTCTCAATTGAAATGGGTAGTAAATCATGAAAACATCCAGTATTGTACATGGCATCCAAGTAGCTGCAAGTGAAGACTAGCCCATCCCAAAGCTCAGTTTATCGCTAAAGTGAGATCCCAATGTCTGCTTCATTCACAAGAGCAGGGTAAAGACCCTCCTCCTCCTGAGTGTTGAGGCAAGTCTCTGGAAATGATGTAAAGATACTAATTACCACTTATTTCACATTCTGGGTGGGGGCAGGGACAAAGATGTATGTGAGTGGGTCTTTGTTGGAAAGAAGTCATCATCCCATCAGGAGAACACCATCATGATGTGGTGGCCATCGGACTGTCCCAGGGGAACATTTACAAGCGCTGAGTCTCTGAGCAGTAGCAATCCCAGGGATGAGCCCTGAAACACACACCTGGGCAAGACATGGAGTTACATGACCCATAAACCTACTTTTGTAAGTATCAGAGAAGAGTGAGGAATTAAGGCAGGAAGGACACAAACCACCACAGTTTGGGAAACATGACTGGCTGGAAAGACTGTATAAAAGAGCTTGCAGAAAGAGATACCAGACAGATTATCCAAGGCTGGCAAACTCAAGCTGGTACACAAAGCCTGGCAGACCAAGCAAGGCTGGTAAAAGCACACCTTCCTTAGCTGGAGTGGCTTTGAAGATCCTTGTGGATATACTCTGCTGAGCACTGAGCTCCTGCTGGCCTTCTGAATACACCTTCAATTTTGAGTCCCTGAGCCTGCCAGAGTCTAGAGGTTTCTGCCCTCAAGCAGGAAGAGATTTCCTAAGCAACACTGCCCTTTGACCTCTTTCCCCACCTCAGCTTCTATCCATTCTCTCTCTTCTCTCAGAACTACCCCTTTCCCTGCCCCAGAGGACTCTGACTCCAGTCCATGATGACCAGGGTTACAAAGCTGAACCGCTTGTGACTTCAGGTCTTGGATTCTAAAACTGAGACTTTGAAGTATACTAGCCAGTTAGCCCTTTAACCAGAGAGAGGCAGATTAAGGGACTAGAGGAATTAGACCCGCCATATCTCAAGCATATCAGTAAAACTGTTTCTGACATCCAGGAGATACACTGGGAAGGATACTCAAACATTACTAACACGGTACCACTTACATATCTTGAGGTTCTGTGGCCTTGATCTGTAAGGAATAAATCAGAAAAGAATGCAAAATAGAATCAAGCAGAAAATGGGTTAGATGTATGTTCTGAACTGTGTAGGGGTTCAGGCTATCAGACCTGACCTTTAGGGAATACCTGCAGAAATCATGGAGGCTCTCTGTGGCATTGGCATTTTAGGCCAAGGAGGTTCCACATTGCAGCATGCACTCCATCCAGTGCACAGCATCACCCTCATTCAACTAGAAAAGTAACTCCTAATTGCTCAGAGCAAGTGAACACATGTGTGTTTAAGTGGGGAAGTGGGTGGTAGGAATCGAATCCCCGACCTTGAGCATCTAGGCAGACAATACACACCGAGCTACACTCATAGCCCCTACAAGGGCATTTTAAAATATACATTTAGAATGAAGTATAGACTAGCCAAGTATACCTGGTATAAAAATAAATCAAATTTACAGTACACGTTGAGTGCCTCTTATCCAAAATTCTCTAGGCCAGAGGAGTTTGGATTTTAGATGTTTCTGAATGTTCCCATTGATAAAAAATGAGATGACTTAGGGATAGAATCTAGGTCTAGGTAAATTCATTTTGCTCATATGCATCTTCTACACACAGACTGAGGGCAACTTTATACAAAATTTTTAGTGTGCCTACAATTCCATTGTGATCTGCAACATGAAGTCACACATGGAACTTTGCATATGTGGTACTGTATTGGTGCTCAAAAGTATCAGATTTTTGGAGCATTCTAGATTTTGGGTGCCATTTTCATATAAGTTGTATCTATCTTCACATATTAAGAAACCTCCAGGACACTCACAGTGTCTAATAAAATATAAACAGTTAACATTGCATTATTTAGAGAGTCTCTGCAAACCAAGGTTAATGAAACTCCTTTTCAAAGTTCTAGAAGTCAGGACTGGCATTTAGTTCAGTTAGCAATGCTCAAAGTCACAGGCTTAACACCTGAGTACTGTATAAGCAGGGCGTGGTAGCAAAGAGGCTGTAATTCCTGCACTTGAGGTGGAGGCAGGAGGATCAAAAACCTAATATCATCCTCAACTATGTAATCCAGCCTGGGCTACATGAGAACCTGTTTCAAAAAAAAAAAAAATCCTAAAAGTGAATAAAGCAAAGCATGTAAAATGTTACTGTAATGCTTGACCACAGAATAGCTACTTAACAGAGGATCCGAACACTGCATGACCATGCAGAACCAGACAGAGGATGACCTGAACACAAACATGTGATTTATAAATCTAAAATGCAGCACCAATGAATTTGAAAATAGAATAGTGCACACAGAGTCAGAGGTGCACATGGTACACACACGCCCCCCCACCCCCACCCCCCAAAAAAAAACCTTACCCTGAACATGAAGGAACATGAAGGGTTTGGGCTGAGATACAGAGATAAGGTTTTTTCTGTTGTTTTTCGAGACAGGGTTTCTCTGTGTAGCCCTGGCTATCCTGGAACTCACTCTGTAGACCAGGCTGGCCTCAAACTCAGAAATCCGCCTGTCTCTGCCTCCCAAGTGCTAGGATTAAAGGCGTGCACCACCACTGCCAGGCAGATACAAAGATAAGAATCAGAGAGCTATTGCCTGGGCTCCTCCTACACCTACTGTGAGGCCAAGGAGCCCCAGCTCCAGCTCCCAGCAGCCTTCAGCATTGTGCTATGGTCCTCACAGTGGTTCAGGGAATCTCACTGGGCTGACCACCTGCAACCACCAACATCTACTCACAGTTTTGATGAGCCTCCGTAATGCTGGACCTGTTGACTAGTTTGGTCTCCAAGCAAATGGGAAGAAATGGGAAGAGGGAGAAAGGCAACTGTCTCCCTTATCCTTTGAGAACTTTTTGGTAGAGGAGAGAAGATAGCTCAAAAGCTGGAGTAAACATTGCTCACTAGGAACTTGCACTGGAACTGTGTGCTCAGAAGGAAGAACATGGCCAGTAGCCCTGCCCTACAGGGATGCCATTCTTAGTCCTGTGGCTAAACTCAAAATCTCCACCAGTCTCCTTAAAGATGCACCAGTCTAAGTGTGCGCCCTCCCACACTCTGGGTATTACCTGGAGTTAAGTACTAAAATCCCTTGGTTCTTAGTTGGGGGACTGGGGGGGGGGGGGGGACCAAGTTCCAAAGCTGCCAGTCACAACAAAATAATAATTGTTATGGAGTACTGCATGTATGCATTGAATCACCACACTGTGACCCATAAGGATGTACAGTTAGTATGAATCCATTTAAAAGATAAAGGACACCCACACCCACAAGTCTGCTTACAGAACTGCTTTATTTTCAAAGCATTTGTGGTTATGTGTTTCCCTCTTGTGGTGGGAAAAAGAAAAATCAGGCAAATTTGCTGTAGCCTTGGGGTGACAGAAGTGTTCTCTTTTCCAGAACTGCTGCCCTGTCTAAACATAGGAAAGTCCTGCTCACCAGGCCCCTTGTGTCTTCTTATGGCCCACAAATCATTAAGATTTTAACACAAAGTGGAAAACAGTGTTACTCCAGGACAGTCTCATGCTTACACAGGCCAGCTTTGGAGAAAGGTGGCTCCAAAGAAAGGAAACTGCCTTCTAGTGGAGAATCAATGTGAAGGGAGCAAACTCCCTTGAGGAAGTTCAAGCAAATAAAATATATGAAGTGTTTATCATAACTGCCTGGATGGACACACAATAACAAAAATCAAGAGGAACTGAGAAGGCCTGATCTAGCCCTTCTAACTCATCTGATGTGAGCCAGGGAGGAGAGATGGTTTGTGGAATAAACACTCTCTCAATTTCTGCATTAGCTCAGGCACTGGGGGAGGCAGGGAGAAATGAATACAGAGGAAGGAAAATGGAAATTGAAAGGAACAGAGAGGAAGAAGAAATGCCTAGAACTGAACCAAGCACACCTTTGCTCTACCCAGAGGGCTCTGGATAAGACAGGCCTGGGTCTGCCTTCTTCTGGTTGTGTACAGTCTCTCTGACTTCAACTTCTTATTTGTAACATAGGGACAATGGTGGATGACTGTAACACCAACACTCAACAGGTTAAGACTGAGGAATTACCATTAATTTGACCAGCCTGGACTGCCTACTGAGTTTGAGGCCAGCACGGGCTACAAAGTGAGATATCGTCTCAAACTAAAATAAACAAATTCCTGGAAGGGCAGTGGTGGTTTGAATAACAACAGTCCCCATAGGCTTATGTTTGAATACATGGCCCCTAGTTGGTGAAACTGTTTGGGAAGGATTAGAAGGTGTGGCCTTGTTGGGGGAGGTGTGTCACTGGGAGTGGTCTTTGAGGTTCCAGTTAGCTTTCTCTGCTTAGTGCTTGTGGGTCAGGGTGTATGTAAGCTTCAGGCACTGCTCCAGCACCATATCTTCCTGCTGGCTGCCATGCTCCATGGCATGATGGTCAGACTCACCCTTTGAAACTGTAAGCTCTCAATAAACTCTTTCTTCTATAATTGCCTTGGTCATGGTGTCTTATTACAGCAATAGGAATAATGGTGGTGATGTGGATGATGATGATGAAGGAAGAAAAGAGGAGGAGGAAGAGAAGAAGGAGAAGAAGAAGAAGAAGAAGAAGAAGAAGAAGAAGAAGAAGAAGAAGAAGAAGAAGAAGAAGAAGAAGAAGAAGAAGAAGCAGCAGCAGCAGCAGCAGCAGCAGCAGCAGAGAGGTAGTTGTTTTGTTGTTGTTGTTGTTGTTGTTGGAGACATCATTACTTGAATGACTTCTTTTGGACCTCATGGATTAGTGAGCATAAAGTTATGGACTCTGCACTTTGAGGACCATCTTCTTTGAGGAGTTTCAGTACAGTGGAAACAAGGGCTCCAACTCAAATTCTTGACAGGCTTTATTTAGTACTTAAGTAGTATTGAGGAAATCAGTCTGGTTCCTCACCTATAACACAGCAGCTCAACCGCTTTCTCTCTCAAGCTGTTGAGATCATATAAATTCATGTAAAGTCCAGCACTGTGCTAACAGCACATGTAAGCTTTCTGGCACACATAAGAACAATCCCATGGTGTGGGTGTTCTCACTAGTCCCACACTACAGATGAAATTAAAGTATTATTGTATTAGGTCAAGCACTAAGTCCAATCAATGGCTGTCATATTTATAAGGAGAGAGTGATTTGAAGACAGAGACAGACGCCCCAGGAGGTGTGCCACATGGGGACAGTGATAGAGCATGTGAGCTATGCTGCAGTACCAAGTGCTAAGAGCTAGGAGGGAGCAAGGGCAGAGCCTTCTCTAGGGTTCCTAAGAGCATGGGCTACGGCTATGTCCAGAGTGGAAGGGTGCTTGCCTGGCATATGTGAGGACTGGGATTTGGAAGGAGGTGGTAAAGAGAGAGGAAAGAGGAAGGAAGAAGCAGCAACAGCTTACCCTCAGGGCTGCTACTCTGATTTCAGAATGCCAAGCCTTTGATGATAGAAGAGTGATTGGGTATTGTCTGAAGCAACAGTGTATCATAGCTTGTTCTGGAAACCCTGGGAAATTGACATAAGTTAGTAGTATTTTAAAATGACATGGGGCAGCTGAACTCTCTGCAGTAGGGTTGGCAGACTGAGTAAAAACATGCTGGCTTTCCCTAGCCCCTTCCCATGTACCTTTACTTTGCCCCAG
The DNA here is from genome assembly GCF_011762505.2 of Arvicanthis niloticus. Taxonomy (NCBI): domain Eukaryota; kingdom Metazoa; phylum Chordata; class Mammalia; order Rodentia; family Muridae; genus Arvicanthis; species Arvicanthis niloticus. Next base: position 51,335,696 of record NC_047662.1, read on the forward strand.
CATGCTTGCTCCTCACCACCAAGTGTCAGCAGGGATGGTGGCTCAGGAACTAAGGGGAAGCTTCCTCTTTCTCTCTCACTACTTCTTACTTTAGTACCTGGAATAGGCTTGCTCAAAGCAAGTCCCCGAGTGACTCAACTACTGGCATGAGAGCATCAAATGCCCTCTGAGACTACTGGGGGCGGGGGCTGATGAACATGGGCATCTTCCTAGGGAGTCAAACAGTCTCCCCTTCTTAGAACGACCGCTAAGAAACTTCTCCCCTATCATAGACAACTTAGGCATCTGTAGAGGGCTCCCTGCCTGAGAACGATCATGTGACTACTTTCTAGAGCACACGAGACTTGCATAGTAACAACTGAAAATATATTAGATGTGGGGGGGTTGCCAGAGCAGTGAGGCAGGAGCGGGTGAGGGGGTGGAGGAGCACCCTCATAGAGGCAAGAGGGAGGGGGATGGGATGGGGGGTTAGGTAAGAGGTAATCAGGAAGGGGGATAACATTTGAAATGTATATGAATACAATGATTAATACATATGTGTTATGTATATAGACTGGAATCTGCAGGAGGGAGGGAAGGACAGTTGATTGGTCTGTGGGGCTCAGATAGAAAGCTTACTCCTCTCCTGAGCAGAGCCTCAGGGATCACTGGCAGAAATGGCAAGGGGCCTTCATGGTTCTATTCCCAGTAAGGTAGAAAATGTGAACTACACAGAGGATACACCGAGGCAAATCAGAGGGAAAGAAGGGTCACAGGAGACACTGTATCCTACTAGACTTGTCAACAATGTCAGAGAATGTCTGGTGTAGTGGCATATACCTGGAATCCCAACACATGGGAGGTAGAGGCAGGAAGATTGTCATGAGTTCAAGGACTACATCCCAAGTTCCAGGCCAGCCAAGGCTATACAGAAAGACTATCTTTAAAAAAAAAAAAAAAAAAAAAAAATATATATATATATATATATATATATATATATATATATACATGCATACAGACATGTCTCAGAGAGAGCTGTAGAAAAATAGCTGCACTGTGTAATTGTTTGCAGTGTGTTTTTTTGTATCTGTAAAATATGTAATTAACTAAGTACTCGAGTTTAATTCATTCTACAGTAACAATCTGGACCATGAACCGAAGTTCACAGACTTGCTCTAATGAAAACATCAGGTGACATGAAGACCTGTTTCATGTCATGTAGCCTGTTAGTTAAACAAAGAGCTAGAGCAAATAGCTGGAGTTTCAGTGTCACTGGACAAATACTGCGACCAGCCCTACTCAGAAACAGCCTTTTGGGTTTGCTGACCTAAGTCTCCAAAACTCTTTGTTCCCCTTGGAGTCATGAAGTAATTCCTGGACCAGGTTGAAGGTTGGCCTATACATGAAACAAATCCAGGGACTGACAAATTTCGATGAGGCTGCAGAGACGGGGAACTGCTACTCACTGTAGGTGGCCATGTACATTGGATTGGTATCGCCATCATAAATTAATATAAAGGCGCCTCAAACACTGTGAGTAGAACAGTGTGGCCCAAGTATCCCAGGGTTGATTATAAATGCAAAGGAAAAGTGACCAATATCATGTTTATCACAGCCACTATTCACCATAGCCAAGATCCAAAGTCAACTGAGTCCTTAGTGAATGAATAGGGAAACTGTCACACACATACAAAATGGACCACTATTCAGTCATGAAAAAAAAAAAAACCCTTCTGTTGTTCATGGCCTCATGGATAGAACTGAGTGCTCCGAAAGCGTAACAAATTACCAGGCACTGAAGCTGTGCTGGGTAACCGTCTAAGGGACAGAAAGTTTCCAACACTGTTCTAGAGAGGCCCCAGGAACAAGGGGACCCATCTGGCCACTTCTTACAACTCTCTTTGAATCCTAATGAGCAGCGGCACTGTGTATGCAAGACCACTCAGGGACAATTCTGCTTATATCAGGGCTGCCTGCCGTGAACTGAGAGACAAGATAGCTGAGTGTCAGAAAAAAGACAGACAGACTGAACCTAGTTTCTTGGAACAGGCTCCTCTCCCACCCCAAGCTTGCATGAAGCACTGTATATGAGAAAACACCTGTGCTCTGCAACATGAAGGTTAGCGGTGTGCGGCGGCGTGCTGCTAGACACTGGCAAATCTGCCAAGAGAAGCGACGCCGGGAAGGCGGGAACTGCTGCAGGACTCTTGGCAATATAAAGTGTATTTCCCACTGAATCCTGACCCTAGCCCCACTTAGGCAGCCGACTAAGACTGTGTGTGATTTGTGCAGGCAGTCTGTAACTACACTATGACATAATAATTTGAAAAATAAGTAAAAAGAAATTCAAAGGGCTAGGGCTCTAGTTTAGTTGTAGTGTGCTTGCCTAGTATGCAAAGGCCTGGGTTTGCTCCTCAGCACAAAACAGACATTTTTAATTTACCCTAAACAGAACATCGGGTAAGAAACAGTGTATCCAGGAACCAAACTCATGTTTGGCTGACTCTAATGTCATACTATAATAAAATCCTAAGTGAAAGAAATGATCTAATTTTTTTATTATATTTGTGTGTGTGTGTGTGTGTGTGTGTGTGTGTGTGTGTGTGTGTGTGTGTTCTTGTACACACGAGTGCATGTGTGCCCCTTTCTGGAGACAACTGCAGGAATCAGCTCTCTCCTTCCACCCTGCGGATCTCACTTTTCCCTGTAAGCCTCCCCTTCAACCTGGAGGAAGTAACTATGATAAAACTCCCACTACGCTCCTCAAGAAGCCGGAAGTCTGTACTGGTTGAGCTGCTCTTCAGCTCATCTGAGGCTTTGTCGGGTGGGCTCTGAGGTCTGTTTGGGGCAGGACTGAATCAGCCCGAGGAGTGCAAGGCTTGTTTGAATCAAAAGTACAGTTTCAGTGACAACCCTGGTAACTGGCACTCAGGCTGCATGCTGAGTTCCTCAAGCATTCAAAAGCCTATGAACTCAATCAGGCCCCATAACACTCTTCATCAGATATTAGAATAAACCCCTGGTCACAGGAGAGGATTCTGAGCCTTAGAGATGACAGGCAGAGCTCATAACATTTCACAGTAAATTGAAACTACAGCATGAACCCAAGACAATTCCAGCTCACACTGTGAACTACTTCTTTGTGCAATGCAGAGTGCCACCCAGTGGCCTGTCTTCTACTTGGCATTATGTCAGAGGCAGTCCACAGGGACATTGTGAAGGATGAAGCCCTGAGACCTAGAGTATGCATAAAGCAGTGCTTGCCTGATGTGACAGATGCTCTGGTCCCATCAAAGCAGCAGCAGCAGCAGTGTGTGTGTGTTTTTGTGTGTGTGTGTGTGTGTGTGTGTGTGTGTGTTTGGGGAGCAAGGGTCTCTGGGTTCCCATCACATGCTAATTGTAATAGATTAAATGGTGGTCTCTATTACCCTCAGGACTCTTCACTCAGAGCATGTGATGGAAGATGACCTTGTTTGATAAAATCTTTGCACGTTAAGGATCTAGAGAGCATCCTAGATTACCTAGGTGGGCCCTAGATCCAAAGACAAATGTCCTTCTGATAACAGAAGAGGGCTGAGGGCGTGGCACAGCAGTAAACCGCATACTTCAGGCCAAGAGCTGAATTCCCCAGCATAGAAATTCAGGGTGGGAAAGAAGACAGACACATAGAGATGGCCTTGGGAAGTCAGAAGTAGTGACTTGGCATATTCCAGGAACCCCTGGACTACCCAAAGTGAGAAGTATCACAGAAGGGTCCTCTGTCTACTATTTCTGCTACCAACATCTTGATTTTAGATTTCTGGTCTCCAGAAATAGATGATAAATTTCTGTATTTTAAGCCTTCAGCTTGTGGTCAGTCATTTGTCTCAGCAGTCACAGGAAACTAACCTATATATATATCTTTATATCTTTAGCTATCCATGGATGGGCCCGTCTTTCCAATGACCACACAGCTTTACCTGTGTTTCACCACACACCTTGCATAGTCACTGAGTCACTGGCACACAACACGTCAGTGTTTGTCAAATGAACACATCCATGTGTCCCAGGAGGCTGATGGCAATGTTAGATGTGTTTCTGGAAGCTTCCTATCTGGAGTATGACATTGGCCTAGGCCAGGGAACCACACCACAGATTCATCTTAAGGTATCACATTGAGCTTAACCGTCAAATCCAGGGGATGCATGGCTGAGCCTCATAGGGACCACAGACCACTGCCTGAACAGGCAAATCTAAGACACACTTTAGGGCTGGAGATAGGATGAGATATTCATGCAGTGGCTAGCAGCAGACACAAAAAGACTCTCTCCTTGTCCCTTCTCTCTCTGTCTTCCAATGGTCTTGGTATTTGAAATCACTGTGAAACCCTTAGAATTATCAAAACGCTCCTGTTTAGTAAATCATCAGGCACTGTGGTGCCTCACAAAGGCTGGTTCATCCTCGTACTAAGGCTGAAGCCACTTCACACTTCTCTCTGTTAGGTCTGCCTCGGGAATGCTGACAAGGCTGAACTGTGCGCTAGGCACTTTTCTCTCGGGTGTGGCCCCACCTACAGAGGAAGCTCACCCTTCATGCCGGGCGGGTGGGCGCAGTCTTCCTCCTAATGTATCTGAGTGGCCTACACTTACTTCCCCTCTGTTTCACTTAAAATCTTCCTTAAATCGTGCTTCATCTTGAGCCACAGAATAAATTTTTCAGAGGCCCCGTGAAGACCCTGGAATATAACAGTTTCATTACTACTAAATCAAAAGCCTTCCTTCCCTGTCCTCACCCAGTTACGCCATCTCAGCTCCACATTGATACCGTTCTACCGTGGGTCAGGTGGGTGTTGTCCTAAGGCTTGGGTTTCTGTGACTTAGAGTTGATGGGAGTATCTTCCTAGGTCAGGACTTGGTACTTAGCCATTTGTTTGTTGTGCCTGAACACTTCCCAAAGTTACACAGTTGCAAAATGCCCACTGGAAGAGATCTCATCCTGGCGAGCAGATCACATTGGGTAAGTAAACAGTTGTCTCAGTGGAGCAACACACAGGAAAGTGGGAAGGTGGGGTTCCCCTCAGCATGAGCTGTCTTCTAAGGTCCTCTCTATAGTGTGGAGGGAGCTCATGGTCACTCACTCCCAGTTCTGCGCCAGTGCATTCATCTCAACACTGGCTCAGGGAGCAGTAAGATCTCCAAATGATGCTGACACCCCACTCACTCTTTTAGGGGAAGCTGTCTTTCCTGTCTGCGGCACTTCCTTTGAAAGTCCTCAGTCATAACAAATTTCATCCTTTGAGAATAGATTTGAACTTTGAAAAGAGACCAAAAAAATTGGCTGGAGCCATGTCTAATGAATGAAGTGGGTGTTCAAATCTCATTACATCATTTTAAGTGAAAAATGAAGCCTGACTATAAAATAATGTGACTGCTTTTCCTACATGGCCCATAAACCAGTGACCTGAAAAATAATTCCCACAGAGGCGTTTCCGAAGGCTCTGAGCACTGGGCACACGACTGGAGTAAGTGCACCGTCCCGGAGTGGTCACGTGTCAGGGAACAATGCTCACTGGGATGTGGAAGTTCACATATGTTTGTCAAAAGAGAAAGCTGATTGCTTATGCACTGAGAAGCAGGGAGAGGTTATCCTGGAGACACTGAAACTGGCCCTCCTCTTCTTGATAGCCTTGTCTGCTCTGAACAGAAAGTGTCTGAGAACAATGCCCTCACCTGCAGCAAGCCCTCTCCAGCCTTACTCCCCTTAGAGACAGACACATATAGGACCATGCCCCAGGCTGGCCCTGCACTGACACAGACATCATTTTTCCCTCAACATCACCTCTTAGCACACCTGGTGATAACTGCTTTGGCTTATCACGCTACCCCATCCATCAGGGAGGCCCTTGGGAATGAAGACATCACCACTGTGGCACTAGTGTGTAGGCCTTGTGACACCACCATGTGCTTACTACTGCACTTCCGATCTTCAGTGTCCCCAAAGCCCCATGTGCTAAAAGTTTGGTCTCCAACATTACAGTATTTTGGAGAGGAAGTAGAACCTTCAAGAGGAAGGGCCTGAGGAGAGGGCATGCCTCTCTCCTCAGAAGCTTGTGGACTCCAGCCTCTTTCTGCATCCCGGCTTGTGATATAAGTCATTTTGCTCTACCACATGTACCATGTGCTCCCACCATAAGCTGTCTTACCACAGAGCCTGCCAGCAGTGAGCGTGCCTGGCCTCAGACAGGAACCTCTAAAACTCTGAGTCAAATAAACCCTTTTGCTTTATAAGCAGACCAGGGACGTGAGCAGAGCAGGCCAGCAGCCCTGAGTCTATAAGGGAACATGGACCCACAGCCTGCAAAGGCAACCCTGTCTTCCTAGCTCCACCTCTCATCAAAAGAAGCCTCTAAAAGGGTGCAGGGGATGCTCAGTGCTGTTCACTATGAAAAGGGGTTGGGGAGAAATGTTCCTTGCAGAGGGTAAGACCAGGGTTCCCCATGAGCTCACCCTTGACCAGGGCAGGAAATCTGCGTCCCTGGCCAGCAGAGTGAACACATCTATGGCCGACACTGCTCAGCACACGTCTCCATACAACTGCACAAAACTCTTCCGTCTCTCCCAACCTACTGACACTATTCTACCCACCTACCTGTACACACACATAGGTGGCTACACAGCTACGTTATTACACATATTAGTTACCGGATGCTGCGCTTCGAGGAGCCATCCATGGCCTGATGGAGAGAACACCAGACACTTAGAGACTGGAGACACTGAACGGACTGCATTGCTGGAAGCATGTGGGCTACTTGCCCTGGGGGGGGTAGTATAAACAGTAGGTAAGGTGGTCTATGTGGACAACAAAGCAATGGACCAAGGCAGGGATTTGAATTTTTTCTTCTCTCAAGTTACACAAGTATTTTAGCTAACCCCATGCCTAATATACTAGGTAAGGTGAGTTAGAGGACATGTGTCCTTTGGAGGACATGTGTTAGTGTTAGGCTTAGTTCTGGGCCCGGGATGCTATTAGGACTTTAAGAGGTGAGCCTACTAGTATTTAGTAGGTTGGTGCCCTTGAGTGGGACAGTGGGATCCAGCTTCAACCTTTGCACTAGGCCATGAGCAGCACTTCCTCTACCATAGACCAGAGAACCCCACTATGACATACTGTGCTACTACAGAGCCACCACAGTGGGGTCAACAGTCCACCCATCGAAAATTCTCAAAGATGAGCCAAAGAAACCTTTCCTCCTTTGAAGCTGACTCTACTCAGGCATTTGTTGCTATAATGGAAAGCTGGTTCATATGCACATCTCTTTCTACTGCCAACGACCCAAACATGGGTAAGAGCAAGCGGGGTGCATAGGGAGCCATGTGCAATCAGGTGGGCAAGCACAACCTCATGCATGAGCAGGATGGCAAAGCCACAAGACCATAGGAGGCCGGACCCAACCTGCTTGTACCTGCCATCCTAAGAAAGAAAAACTTCTATCTTCTTTAAGCCATGTCTATTAAGTCTCTTACCATAGCCTAACCTATGTAGTCATACAAATGATTTGGCTTACCATATAGACTGCATAGTATACACAATGTTCCCTTTGGGGGCCACCTCCGAGTATCAATCTCCAGAGCAGCCAAACCGAGCTACAGTGGGGGGCGGGGGGGCAAGCATTACTGGAACAATCTAAGAGGTTTCAAATATAAGACAGGCAGAAAGCTCCAAAGCCACCATGTTCCAATTTACCCATGTTAAGTTACAGTTCATGGGCTTTCCATATGTGCAGCTCAGGGTAACAGAAAGTTTGCAATGTAGTCACAGTGCTACAGCTGACACACACCGAGGAAGAAGAAAATGTCAACAATATGGGCAGTTCTGCCACCGTGTCACTCACAGATCACAGGCTCTCACTCAGCCCTGCTCCTTACACAGCTCTGAGTGTTAGCCTGGCCCTGTTGTCCTCTACAGATGAATATACTGGATTATGTATTTTTCTATACATCAGTGCAAAGGACTGAAGAGTGATTTGGCTATGCTGAAGTGTCACCTTCCACTCTAACGTGGAGCACACACGAGTATAGCATAACTTCCCACATGAACTGGATGTTGGCCACTGTCACCACTGACCCCTGAGAGGCCAGCTGGTCCTTGGATTACAGGCATCTAGTTCAGTTTCCATCTCTTAATATGAATCATCAAGAGAAAGAAACTTTCTCTTGCGGATTTTAATGCTTCTTTCACACTACAACTCCAAAACTCGTTTTGATTCAATCCAGAAGTCATGAAAGTGGTCTCACTCTAGGTGCCCATGGCCTTCCTGTTTAAAGTCATTTAGACTGTCTGTGCTTCTCCACCACCCAGAGTGGGAACCCGGCATTTACAACACTGTCCTGAGAACGCATCTCTGAAGGTAATGTGCCAGCTCACTGAGTCTAGTAGGAGATGGGTATCTAGTCACAGGGGGCTTCTGTTGCTCCCCCATGACTCCCCCCATTGGAACCTGAAAGAAAAACACATTTTGTGCTGAGCCACTTTTCTTCAGAGCAGCCGAACACAAATTCAAGCATTCCTTGCCATAGCAAGCTATGCCAGGTATCCTGCAGGAAAACAGATCTCATGTCCCGTGTGACATTAGAGAGTGGAAAAGGAAGAAGTCAGCTAAATTTGAGAAGATAGTTCTCTATGTTGTAGATGGCCATACACACTCAATGTCATGTGTGTTGGTATTCTCCAAAGTTGTTCTATCTGGGGACCACTTGTAAATACATAGAATTCATCTGAACATCAAAGCTCTGGGAGTCCATCAGCACTGCCTAATCCAGTGTCCTCAAACTTTGAATGAGGATGTCATCACATCCCCCAAAGCCACTTTCTCTGACTCACTATAATGAGTGACTATATAGTCACTTTTGTTTCTGGCTTGCCTTTTGCCTTTTGTTGTTAGGAGACACTGTCCCACTTAGTAATCCATGCTGGCCTTGAACTTACAGGCTTCTTGTCTTAGCCTGACTGCTGAGATTATGGGCATGTGTTGCTGTGCCCCATGACATAAACTTATTTATAGAAAAGATCAACTGTATGAAATATCAGAAGACCAAAGTCCCAGTTCCAACACTACCAAGAAGCTGGACAAGTGAACAACATTTTATGGTTTAAGAAATGCACCTGGCATAGCCTTCTCCAGTTCTAGGCTGATGAGTACAGTTGCCATTTATCAAGGGAACTTCTCTTTAATACAGATAGAGGCCATTATAGAAAAAAACACAACCAATCAAATCACAGTGCTGTGGAGCCCAGTCCCAATGGACACATCTTCAACACAATTCCTGCACCCAAGGCTGAGAGATCACAGCCTTAGAAGGGAGAAAGGAAATAATGTTATAGACAGAGGATCGGGAAGTTTTCTGTGACACTGTGTTTCCTAGAAACTTCAGAAGCTACACCCAAAAGTCTCACGAACATGACTGCCTAAATGTAAGTTGCATGAGACTACAACAGACATGCTAAAGTGCACAGGGAAAGTCCATGGCATGGCCTTGGCCCTATGCAAAGAATACAGCAACTAAGGAATGCTGACAGTGGGGGAAATAGGAAAGAGGACACCAACTGGTTATTCAGTACCAATGGCCAGCCCTGCATATATACATACAAGTAACATTATACAGGCGTAGCAGGTTATGTGCGCGCACGCGCGCGCGCACACACACACACACACACACACACAATTTAGGAATATATATATATATATGTATGTGTGTGTTACAGCAATTAATGAAGAGGCCATGAATTTGAGAGAGAAAAGAGGAGTATGAAAGGGCTTGGAGGGAGGAAAAGGAAGGGGGAAAATTATGTAATTACATTATAATCTCACTGGGGTATTGATTATGTTAATCCTTTTTCTGTAGTTATAGTGGAATGCTTAAAGTAAATACAATACGAAGAAAGAGACTGAGTTAGCCTGAAGTTTTGCAGATGGACGGTCGGAGCAAGTTCACATTACCATTTCACAGCAGCTCGCAGGGCTGCCCTTCTGTGTTGGCTCCTTTTCCATCACTTAACACAAGCTAAAGTCATCTGAGAGGAGACTAAATTAAGAAAAAACGTTCCCGTAAGGCTGGGCTGTAGGCAAGCCTGTAGGACATTTTGTTAATTGTGATTGATGGCAGAGGGCCCAGTCCACTGTGGGTGGTGCCATCCCTAGGCTGAGCAAGCCTGGGGAGGGGGTAACAAGCCAGTAAGCTATTATCCCTCCCCCATGACCTCTGCACCAGCTTCTACCTCCAGGTTCCTGCCTTGCTTGAGTCCCTTCTTTGATTTCCTTCCATGATGAGCAGTGCTGTGGAAGTGTAAGTCAGATAAATCATTCCCTCCCCAAGTCACAGCCACAAAAACCCCAACTGTGATACCCTCTGTAGCCATTTCTATCCTGAGGACAGCAGCTGAGAAAAGCCTCCTTCAAATTCTCCACCATAGCTCCTTCATGGACCCTTAAAACTTACCACACTAGGTAGTGATTTTTAAACATGGGAAGGAGCTCCCCAAATATGAGCTCAGCTCTGAAGTCAGGTGAGTGGCTATGACTGAGCATAAGACCAAGTTTTCCAGGGAGCTTCAGGAGAATGGGTGGGGCAGTTCAGACTTCCCTGCCTCGATTTCTTATACATCGTGGCTGGGCCTATCATGCAGAACACTTTCGCCACATGTGTGAGAGCTGGAATTCAGTCCCCTTACTCAAAGAAAAAGAGAGTTTAGTTTTCCTCTCCAGCAGCTTCATGATACAACCAGAGACAACTAACTCCTTAGAACCTTACAAAAAAATAAAATAAAATAAAATAAATAAATTAAAAAAAAAAAAGCATTACCACACCACTATATCTCTACACTGTTCTTATAAGGGCTCATTTATTTTTCCTACAAGTTATGTTTTCTAACAAAGCCCCTAGTGTCTCCCTTCTTCCCCTACTAAGATGGTATATAAACCAAAAATTCTAACTGCCTTGTCAGAACTTGGGTCCTCTTAAGGATCTTAATCACTGGGCCATCTCCCCAGACACCTTTTAGTCTTTAAGGATGTAGCAATAGACCACATTAAAGAAAAAGTGCTATTCATTTATTTTTAGAGAGAACACTCATGAAGATGAGGAAGAGAAAAAAAAAAAAAAAAAAAAAAAAAAAAAAAAAAAAAAAAAACAACTCAATAAAATCTTATGTGACCAGGGGTTAGAGATACAGATTAGTGGTACAGTGCTTGACTAATTCCAGTGAGGCCCTGGGACCAATGCCCAGCACAGACGGATAAAAAACATAAAAAAAAAAAAAAAAAAAAAAGCACATTTTCAGCAAAGACTATGTGTGACAAAGTGCCAGTCTCTAAAGCCTACTCTTGCCTGCTCTTCCTGCTGTTCTCCTCTCCTGAGAGATGGGCGCATGTCCTCTGTTTGCAGGCCATCACCTCAGCTCCCATGCTGAGGAGAGAGCTTACTCCACAAAGGCTGCATTGTAAGCATCAGGACCAGAGTTCTGGGACCAGGTGAGCTTGCAATCCCAGTGCTGGAGAAGCAGATACAGGAAGAACCCTGGGGCTCCCTGGCCAGCCAACCCTGATGGCTTGGCAAGTTCCTGGCTAAAGAGAGAACCTATATCGAAAAACAGAGTGGATGGTGCCTGAATAACACCTGAGGTTGTCCTCTGATCTCCACATGCATGTATATACATGTATCCAGATAAATGCATGCACGCATACTTGTGTACACACACACACACACACACACACACACACACACACACACACACACAATGAGAGAGATGGGGAGAAGGAAGGAGGGAGACAGAAAGACAAAAAGAGTCAGAGACAAAAAGAGTCTAATCAGTTCAGCCTCACTCTTTTCAAATCCAGAATGTTCTCTCTTTAATAATTTTTTTTTTCTGTGTGTATGTATTTTTTCTGGTCAGACTCTCCCAGAAGTCAAGATATCTTAGGTAAAAAAAAGACATAATCTTCTTCAGCCTGGTATTTAATACTGATTCAAAATCAGAAAGTAAGAACTACTGAAGAATCATTCAAAAGTTGCTGATAATTAAGAAGCAGAAAGTTATTAAACTTTTTAAATGGGTAGTCAATAACAAAGTGACTCAAAGACATTTCTCTGCTAAGCCAGGCCTACCCTAAAGATACAGCATAGCTTACTAGGGCTTGCTGGCTAGCTAGCTGTGCTTGGGGAATTTTAGGCCAATGAGAGATCCTTGTGTCAAGGAAAAATATAGACGGTGTATGAAGAAAAACATTCTAGTCTCTAAACACATACATGTGCATATACATGTAAGCATACCTGCACACACATACATAGGCACCCACCCATATAAACACAGGCCAAAACAGAGGTAGTCATCTCAAATGGGAGACTGGGAGTTCTCAAGTTCTGGTTGATTTGATCTGTGATCATAGGAACCTTCATGTCTGGGTCAGTATATTTCAGGCCCATTTTGGTACCCAGCCTGCTCAGACTGTTCTTTCCTGAGTGTACACATGGTGGACAAGAAATCCATTTCCATGGTATTGCTTTGTATCTGTGCTTGCAACATTGTCTACATTGGTGACTGACCAGTCTGAATTTACAGTCTAGTCACCAGGTCCACTCCCCTGGGTTTAATCAATCAAGGGCTGACAATATTCAGAAAGAACAAAAATAATGCAATAAAATATAATACAGAAGCCAGTGAGATAGCTTAGCGGGTAAGAGCATTTGCCGCTAAGCATGAGTTCCCAAGACCCACATGGTAGGAAAGAACCAAATCCCACAGTTGTCCCCACCTCCACATGCCTGCTGTGACACATGCATCCTCATACATAAACATTCACATATAAACATTAAGAAGTAATATGAGACAAATGCGAACACTTACATTGTATCCTCACACAGCACAGCATCTACGCCATATTTGGTTTTCTAATATAGAGATGATTTAAGGTGAATGTGAGGATTATAAGCAAGTAAGCATCTCATCTTACAGGACCCTCACTATACAATAACAAATTCAAGAGAATAGCAAGAGTGAAGCAATTTTTAATATACCAGTCTGCAGACGGAGGGACCAGCATAGGGAACAGGTGAAAATGGCTGGCGTGCTGATTCGGCACAAGTCAGTGTTTTTAAAAGTCCTTGATTGTATCCTGTTCTCTTTTTCTCATAGGCCAGTACTCCAGAGAGGTACAGTCTTCAGTTCTTCTTGCATAGCTGCCTTCCCAAATTCTCTATCATCCTGGTTCAGAACACAGAGCCTTACCTGGTGGTGAATACTCTGGGGCCTGAGACTATCCCCTTTTGTACTCATGGCTCAGTTAAGGTGCAGCCTGCCTGCAACTTCTCAGCTTTCAGAGTGTTCAGATAAGCAGATGCCAGCCAGCTAGCAGAGAAAGAAGCCCAGACCCCCCCCACTTATCTGCCACTCTCTGATGAGCTCTAACTGCACCTCATGCTGAAAATAGACCATAACAATTTGTTTCTTGAAGACTTAATCTTTTACAGAGTTTGCTAACTACAGAGGTCCTGGACCCCTGAGTATACCAAGGAAAGACCTTCATGTAAAATGCAGTCCTGTCTTAAACTTACTCTCCAATGGGCACACGTGACTTGCAAACATAACTTCACTGGAATTAGATTAATCTATCCTAGTGTTATCTATGGAAAAGGAGCAGTAGCTTTCTGAAGATATCGTAAAGGAATCACACATTTACACAGGCTGGGGAGGAGCGATATTTAAGAGAATCAGAGCATCAAGCTGGAGACAAAGACCTAGGGCATGGCTAGGGTGTATGTACGGCGGGCAATCTGTGATGGTGAGAAGGATCGGTGACATGCTCAAGACAAGGAATGAGACTATGCAAAGTCGGCCAAATGCAGGGGACAGGTGAAGGCCTACAACAGTGCTATGGGGAATGAGCAAGCAGAGTCACTCTCCCTGAGGGGGTATTTTAGCCAAGAGGTGGAAGCAACAGAAGTTAGATGGCAGTAAGGTGGCCAGTGGCCACTGTGTGAAATGGTGGATACAGAAACTATTAGAGTGTGGCCAAAGAGGGACGAGCAGCAGGCCAGTGGCTAAAGCGTGATGAGGTTCAGTAACTTTTGTTTGTTTGTTTTTGTCATAACTGATTCTTTCCTTCACACCCCACAGCACTCCCAAAGTGACAGACATCCATTTGAACCCTAAAACTCACATTATGCCAAAAGCTCCTAAGGACGCTGCTCATTGCTGACTGTGAGCCTCTCTTTCCCCCACCCATTCTCTGAAATGGGTATACATAGGCCAAGGAACTGCTGAATGAGGCCCCTGTAAGCACAGGCAGAGATGAAGGGATTGTCCTCTCTCCGGAATAGAAAGCTGTGGTGGTCTGAACGCTCAGGGGCATAGTAATAGAGGTCCTGATGTCTTTCACTGTAAATGTCTGGCCCATTCAGGAAAGTACACAGAGCTCAGTTTAGATCTTGAAAACTGGGGAAAGAAGGTCCTACAATTTAAGAGTCCCTTAATTTTCAGAAGCCACTTAAATGGGACTGGCAGGTCTGTGCTGGATTCAATGTTCCCGTTACAGTAAATTCTTTAAACCTGCCCAGGCTTCAGTATGGTCATCGGTGATTTTAAAGTACCCATAACAGCATCTTCCTTATAGGGCTTCAAGAAGATTCTTGAGTCACACCCGTGAAATGTTTGTCATGGTAGTTGGTAAGACAGCTTGAACTAAGTTAAAATACAAGTGATTGTTGAAGGGAATGAGCCCCAGAGGAGCTGAGGAAAATTCCAATGTTATTTTAAATATACAAAGAAAATGTGTTTCTTGAAACTTCTTTTAAAATATCTTGTAGAAACAAATAACCAATTCCAAATTCAAATTTACAAATCACCAGATTTATAGGGGAAAAAGAAGTTTCACCTTTCTAATGGACCTGCCCAATTAAGACAGTTAACCTCCTTAACCAGGGGGCGGAACCGGAGGCGTTGCATTAATTTCCTGGCCTGTCAGGACAGCTTGCATAAGAGAGCCCTTGGGCTTATTGTTACTGCTTTAATGAAAATTCAGGTCCAGCCCCCTTAGTGGAACAGGTCCAGTAGAAACTGGACTTTTCAAAAAGCCTGAGCCCAGGCAGCAGGCCCAGAAGGGGAAGAAGCACCTTTCCCAAGCCAACTAGAGGGTAGAGAGAGAGGCTGGACATCTGCACGCCCAGATCGCTGGCTTGACGCCCCAGAGGGATGAGTGCTGGGGTCATCCGGGCCCTCCCAACACCAGGCCGCGAGCCAGCGGGAGGTGCCCCAATCCCAGACCAGAATAGCACAACACCACCCAGGGTCTGCACGGCGGCGGGTTCACCTTTCCTGACAGTGCTATTGCGAAAGTGGGGGTGGGGGTGTCTAAGGCAAATGGGGGTGTGGGGGCAGGGTACTGCCAAGGTCAAGGGAGGGTGCGCGGGGCGGGGACGGGATGGTGGCGCGCGGAAGCGCCGGCCCAGAGGAGCCCGCACGTCGCACACGCTCCGCCTGGGCCGCGAGTCCCTTACCCCGTTGGCTGCGGCGATGCGTACGATGAGCTGAATGGCCTCGGTCATGTAGAAGCGGCCGTCCCCGCCCACAACCAGCGTGGCCTCCTGCCTCAGCGCCGGGTCCACCGTGGAGACGATGCTCTGGATGAAATTCTCTGCATAGTTGGCGTTGCTCTGGAACACCTTCACTCGCTTCCGCAACCCGCTGGTGCCCGGCTTCTGATCCGGGTATGCCTGAGTCTTCACTGTCACGATCTTCACCATGGTGGCGGTTGGCTGCGAGGCGACAGTGGTTGTGGCTCTGGCTACTGCAGAGGGCTCAGGGTCCGCTCCGCTCTGGTCCTGGAAACGACGGCCCAGGGCCTGCCCACGGCCCGCCCACTTCGCCAAAGTCCGGCTGCCTGAGAAAGAGGACGGGTCACGGGGTCGAGAGGGGCGGAGTCTCCGACTGACACTTCGTCTCTACCTGAGCCAATGATCTATATAAAGAAACTAGCTCTTTAACTGGAGAGCAGAGCTTGATGTAGGTACCGATCATAGTGCAAGGACAAAGACTTCAGTACGTTCCTGATTGGACTAGAGTATCACGTATAAATTCTAGAAGCCAGTCTAAAAGACAGAAATGCCATCCTCCGACTTATTTTCTGCAAGGACAGAGAATCAACCCCAACGTTAAATTTAGCTTTCTACTTTTTATGTGTTTGCTGTGGACCACAGGCTACTTCATTAGTGATTGTGGATATCCAAAGAACCGATTTGTTTAGTGTATAGTTTTGAGATCTTCCAAAAGTATGGGTTTTATTTTTCCATGTTTCTGCTCAAAACACTGAAAATTCCAATAATAAAATCCTCCCTCACAGCTAAGTATGGGGGCCACTTGAGGAAGTTCAGCTAAGTTTGGGTCTGAACAAGCCAGGCAGGCTCTTACCGGGATTTACCTGCCTGTCATCCATCGGAAACTGAGGGCAGCCTAGATAGCCACAGATAGATATAAGGTGTCATAGGATTACTGTGACAATAACCCAGTGATGGTGGAGACAGCAAGGGCTAAAGCAGCCAAAAAGGATTTGATTATTCAGTAGGGCTCCTTTTTTCTGCCTTCTGTAGTTCCTTTGGTTTGTTAAGAGTCTCTGCTTGACAAATGTGTCATTTACTAATTGTGACAAATTACTAAAATGTGTCATTTTAGTATACCAAGTAAACAAAGACCCTTAAGAAAGTTAACATATAGTTAACATCTGTGAGTGTCCAAAACTTTCATAAAGGATTTCTGCAAGAATAAGTGAGGCTGTGGTGATAACTGTGCCTGCATTCCTGTGCACGAACACACACACACACACACACACACACATACACACACACACCATGGAGGCACAGACCTATACAGACTTGAAATGACCCCGGCCTACTACAGTCCATGTGAATTCCGTATTAGTTGATTCAGTCATCAGACTGTATTTAAAACCTATCAGGCCTAAAATTATCAGCTTGCCTCTCCAGTTCCAGTACTAGCACATACTGATAACCCATGAACTCAACTTGTATTCATACTTTTACAGTGGCTAATTGGTATCTCTTGATTAAGCAGGGAGGTTGTCTGACCCATTAAGTTCTGCCTCAGAACGAATTCTAATTCATTATATGGTTATATGGTATATGGATATAAAGTTTATGAGAACATAGCATAGCTGGTTATAATCACTATCATTGAACTTCTGTGTTAACTATGTGGAAATTGAATCCTAGACGGCTGCTCATAATTTCTAATACTTACAACTTATCGTCATATTTTTGTACAGTAAGTTGTGTGAAAAATCCATTAAATAGATGAGAACTTTGATGGTAGAATAGTGGATATGATCAAGGTTACCTAACTCAAAAATGAAAATATAGCATGGAATCCTCTCAGTTTTAGAAATATCTACTTTAGATTTATATAGTTTACATTGGTGCATTCACCTTGGAACTGATTTAAAAAAAAAAAAGTACTCAACAAATGGTAATCACATAAAGTGCTGGGCTCAGACCCAGAACCCATGGCCTTCCAGCAGTCTTTTTTGTCTGTGGAAGTATGATGAAACTTTTCACTTAAGAATGGCTCTGTACTTCTCTCACCTTAGAACATGCAACAGTTAGCTTCAGGTGCAGAACAAATCCATCTAAAACTTATTAGCTTAATAAAACCTCCATGTATTATCCCCCAGGCTGTGGTTTATGCAAGTGTTACAGCTCTAAGAAAAAAGATTTCCCCAGTGCAAGTGTTGCAGCTCTGAAGGGAAAGTATCCTGGGAGCCAGGAGCCAAGAAATACCCCAAAGTCACACTGCATAACCAACCTCACACAAGAGATGTATGGGGAAAGACACTAGAGTGTGGCTGCCTGTGCTCAAGCAAGAAGCAGCAAAGAAAAACTGAGCAGAGCCAGGCTTCTTATGTAGGGTTTCTTGGGGGCAGGATTTATTTACCAGGGTGGAGATTTCCAGGGGCGAGGTGGGGGCAGCACTGCTGAGATTTCAAGTCCTGAGCTTGGGGTGAGCACAGAGATTGGAGGGATTTCAAACTCAGGGATTGGTGGGTTTTGAAAATCCAGAAGTGAGCTTGGAGTTTTTTACCCAACAGGTTAACTAAGCCATTCTGCTGAACTGAGCAAGACTCAGCCAGTCTTGGCTAGATCCAACGTCTCCTTTACAGTCCCTATGACCCTAGTAATCATTTATATAATCCCTTTGTATTACTTTTCTAGTGCTGGGTAACAAAATAACACACACACACAATGATTGAAAATGCCCATTTATTACCTCAAAATTCTAAGTCAGAACTCTGCCACATTTGGCTGTGTTCCACATTCTCAGACTTGGTAAAAAGATTGAAATCATGGTCTTGACCATGCTGGGCTCTTATCTGGAGGCAACGTGTTAAAGGTAAATAAAAGTAGAGGCCACAGTCTAGATACCCAAAGTCCAATCACCTGTAGCTATGTAGCCGTGTATTCCAAATTGCATTCATCCTGATTGCCCTCAACCACTACTAGCTCCAGTCATAAACAGCACAGAAAGTCCTCGTCATTATGAGTCAACAAAACCTACCAGCTACAGACAGCTTTCAGAGCTGTGCTTGCCACAGAAGGAATGCGGATGTGTAACAGCACTGTGGATGGGGCCTGTGCTCTATAAGGTGAGCAGGCTTTGCTTCTTTCTTAGAGGCTCCCACTTGGTGAACTACTCTTGCAACAATAAACTAAATTTAAACCATTTCGAGCTGGTTGCTGTGGACACGTCTCTTGAGATTGCTGAGAATGCTGTTTTCTTGGCAACTGTGGAGCTGAGACCCCTGCTTCTTTGGGAGCTGCAGTCCACTTCACTTTGCTACACTGTCCTCATGATTCAAATCTCTAACTTACTCTAAAGACATTAGCCAAAGAGATTTCAGGTTTTTAAAAAACATTGATTTGTGTGTACGAATGCACACTGCAGCACTGTACCTGAGGATGTCCTGCAGAAAGTGGCTCTCTCCTTCCACCATGTGAGTTCTAGGGATAGAACTCAGATTATCAGGCTTGGCAGCAGACCAAAACATACATACATACATACATACATACATACATACATACATACATACACACACACACACACACACACACACACACACATTATTAACAGTCTGTGTGAACTGTATCATGAAGTCTCAATAGCTACATTGCCTGTACACGACCATACTAGTAAATGCTCAAGCAAGGATGGGCAGAGAGCTGTTGTATAACAAAACTTTTCCTGGGGAGAGGCAATGCACATGTCTACTCACCCTACATGGGGAGTCTGTGACAGACCAAAGTACAGATCTTGTGTTACAGCTCTGAGGGGAAAGGTTTCCCCAATGGAAGTATTTCATCTCTGAAGGGAAAAGTATTCTGGCAATCTGGAGCCAAGGAATACCACAAAGTCACACTGCACAACAAACCTCACATAAGATTTATTGGGAAAGACACAAGAGGGCAGCTGCCTTTGCTCCGAAGAGAAACAGCAAAGACCTGAGCAGGAAGCTGGCTTTATGGAGGGTTTCTTGTGGGGCAGAGTTTTCTAGAGTGTGTATTTACAGGGTGGGGATAGGTGGGACATTTCAAGTCCTGAGCTTGGGGTGAGCCCTGGGATTGGTAGATTCTGAGCTTGGGAATTGGGTTTTCCAGTTCAGGGATTTGTGGGTTTTCAAGTCAGGGACTGGTAGGTTTTCAAAACCTGGAAGTGAGGTCAGACTTTTTAACCCTACAGATACCACCCAAGTCCAGATTGGCAAACCAATGAGTTTAATTGGTGTTATTTACAGGTATATGGGTGAGAGGTTACTTACAGGAGCAGACATGACAACATTTGGTAATGCAAAAATGAATTACCAAAGCCCACCTCACACAGGGTTGGACAGCTTCCTTTTCAGCAGACTCTGATCTAAATCTCTTCTAGCCGGTTTGGCTGGTTTCTGCTTCTTTTAGGTAGTCTGGTCTCAGTCTTCCTTGTAGCTGGAATCTGCTTATTCCAGCAGGGAGAGGCCTAGTGAGTCTGGTCAGTTATGAGGATTGGCTGAAGCTATTGTGATTTCACCTTCCTGTTTAAGGACCTTCCCAGCAAGATGGGATGCTTCAATCTGGGACAAAACTGTTAAACAAGGGCCTTAAGATCTCACCCCTAGTTGGGGAGCTATATGTAGCTGACAGAAAAAGAGTCAGTTTTCTTCTAGGACAGCTCTGATAGGGGACCACACCCAAGAGGTCAGCCTAACACCCATGTACAAGTCCAGGACTAATTGGACTCAGGATGGATAGATACAGATAGATGATAAATAAGATACATATCAATAATAATTATAAAAGACTTTCATTTGAGAGAAAAAGGACACCCAAGAGAATTTAGAGTGGGGAGATGAAAAGACATGATGAAAATGTACTGTAATAAATATATAATAAATAAATAGCCTGTGTAATCAGACTAGATTTTCCTGGGTAATCTCTGTTTTGCCCTGTAATGTAACACGTCCATGGAAGTGATATTCACACCCACAAGAAGAGAACAGTGAGTTGGAATTTGAAGAAGAGCAAAGGTGTGAGGTGAGGTCGGGGGCTGGAGGGAACTATTCTTGGCATATGGATAAAGAATTAAATGGGCTGGTTATGTGTCTGCATTTGACATCAAAACCTACGTGTTCTTCCTCCATGCTTTGGCATCCAAGCTAACAGTATTTCATCAGCCCAAGGAAGCACAGACTTGGAACACAAGCACCAAACAAGGCACAAAACAAAACAGGAATCAAGGCAGACTCTGAAATGAGCAGGATGGTGCTGGCCTGTATCAAGTGCTCCAGTGAGACAGGTACAGGTACAGTGTAGATAAGAAGCTAAGCCGAGGAAAAGTGACATAGAAACCAAGGCTAGACAGATGAGTAGTTTGCAAAGTGAAAAGGGAAGAATAATATTTCATGTCAGGGCAGGAACTTCAGAGGGGAAGAAAGGTGTGAGTTATAAGAACTTACAAGGCACCTTTCCAACTTGGGCCCGGCAGAATGACTCCTGCAAAGAAGGGTGGCGAGAAGAAGAAGGGCCGTTCTGCCATCAACCATCAACGAGGTGGTGACCCGAGAGTATACCATCAACATTCATAAGCGCATCCATGGAGTGGGCTTCAAGAAGCATGCTCCTCGGGCACTCAAAGAAATTTGGAAGTTTGCCGTGAAGGAAATGGGGACTCCAAATGTTCGAATTGACACCAGGCTCAATTCAAGGGAATAAGGAATGTTCCATATCGCATCCGAGTACGCTTGTCCAGAAAACGTAATGAAGATGAGGATTCACCAAGCAAGCTCTACACATTGGTAACTTATGTGCCTGTTACCACATTCAAAAATCTACAGATGGTCAATGTGGATGAGAACTAACCTGAATATCAAATAAAGTTGCAGTACTGCCTTAAAAAAAAAAAAAAAGAACTTAAAGGCAGCCATTGTAACCAGCATAGAACCAGCATAGAACTGGAATAGTGGGCCTGACCACACTGGCCTCCTACATACTGTCAAGTACTATAGTCTTTAAATATTAGCAGTGAAAAACAAAAGGATTTTTATTGTGGCAAAATGTGTACAAAAGTTATCACCTTCAGGACTGGAGAGATGGACCCATGGTTAAGAGGGCCCAGGTTCATGTTCTAGCACCCATATGTCATCCCACAACCATCTGTGACTCCAGTCCCAGAGGATCTGATGTCCTTTCCTGGCCTCCACGGGACTAGGCACACATACATACATATTGGCTAAACACTCATAAACATAAATACATACTGTTTTTAATCATTTAAAGTGTATTTTAGTGGCAGTAAGTAACTTAACTTCATGTTTTATGTGTAGTCATTACTACCATCCATGTGTAGAATTTGGGTGGTTGCTGAAACTTGAACTTAGGGATTCTCACACACTAACCACATACTCTAGCACTAAGCTATACCTGAGTGTCTCTAGAACTTCCTCATCATCAACTGAACCTATGTAGTCTCTAATTCATGATTCCTCCATGCACTTCCAGACTGCTCTTGGAAATCACGATTCTCTCTTCTATGAATTTAACTAACTCTCGCATAATTGGAATCATATAGTATCTTTCTTCTTGTCTCTGGTTTATTTCAGGTAGCATATGCTACCAAGGTTGATCTTTGTTGTAATATGGCAACATACTTTGAAGCAAATACTGTGTGTTTATACTGGCACATTACAGAGCTCACTGTAGCTACTGTAGATGAATAAAAGGGAAAAAATTAGGTTAAGTGAAACCAGTTAGGCAAGTGGAAAACTGGTGGACCTGCTACTGAAGACAATAGAGATGGTTGGGGTGAGTAGAACTCAAGACATTTTTAGAACAAGTCAACAACATGTGATAGTTTGTAGTGGATAAGTGAAATGAATGGCATCTCCCAGCAACTTGGGGTTAGGGATATTTAAAAAAGGACAGAGTTGTGTAGGAGAAGCTAAGGTGGGTGGAGTAAGGAGAGGAAGAGGAGTAAGGAGAGGAAGAGGAGAAGGAAGAGGAGGAGCTAGGAGACGGGAGAAGAGACGAGAGAGGGGAACACGGAGGCAGATGTTCACATGTCTCCTGCAGTCAAAGGTAGTTGGTATATCTAGGTTGGGTATTGGGTTACACCTCAATTGATTGAGTGGGCATCTTGTTATTGATCATTACCAAATATATAAGCCTATGGATAATCTAAGCATTTAGAGTCTCATTTGTACAGAGCCCTCGTGGTTGGCGGGATGGTCTGGGCAATGCCCAGCCTTGTGGAGACAGCATGGAAGATTGGCAGAGCCATCTCCCATGCTGGTGTCTCGTGGGTGGCAGGGCTGGTGTTTCTGGCTGGCTGTTTCTAGCTGCAGCGCGCATGTGGCCTCTGGCCACAGAACATGGTGGCTGAGCCAGGCAGAGCAGCTGCAGCTTAGATAGTCTGCTTAACCAGCAACCGATTTAAATAATTAATACAACAGAGTGGTAAGTTGCATATTGTATGAACATGAATTAACTTTTGAACATGTAAAGTTTGAACTGTCAGTCATGTACCTAAGGAGAGATATACCATAAAGTGTAAGACATACAGACCTAGACTTAGAAAAGAGACTTTGCCAAGTGCTATAAATGTAAAGGTATCAGCATACAGTATAGAAATTACATTTGAGGATGTGGGAATGAAAGAGAAGGCTTTGTACAGTGTGGAGACTGGGAGGAAGGTCCAACACCAATCTCAAACAAGTTCAAAGAAACTAGAACTTTAAAGTCTCAAAAAAATTAGCTTTTCTACTTTTGAAAGAAAATTTATTTATCTAACTATCTATTTATTTATTATTGTGGTGTATGTGGTGTGTGTGTGTGTGTGTGTGTGTATGTGTGTGTGTGTGTGGACGCACATGCACAGAGCATGTATGGAGGTCAGAGAACAACTTTGGATGAGGGTCTTCAGGTGCTTTCTACCTTTTTGACTGAGACAGGGTCTCTCCTTGGCCTAGAACATTGCCAAGTAACTTGGCTACCCGGCCAGTGTGCTTCTAGGGCTCTGCAGCTTCCTTTCACCCATCTCACCATTGCCGGAATTGCAGGAACAATACTACTTCATCAAGTGTCTACATGGGCTCTGGGATCAGAACTTAGGTCTTCACACTTGGCCATCTCCCAAGCCCCAAAAGACAATTTATTCAGAACCACTGAACAAGCATCAAGAAGAGACGAACATGTTTCTCAATATACTATTTATTATAAAACCTAAGGTAACAAGGTTGGGATATATTCAAAAGCCAAGGAGATCTAACTTTTTAATTTATTTTTATTTATGTGTTAAGTGTATGTATGTGTACCATGGTTATGCAAGTACCATGAGGGTATCAGACCTCCTATAAGTACAGGTCATTCTAAGCTGCACAATCTAAGTGCTTGTGGGAAGCCATAGCAAGGCCTTATTCTTGACAAACACTCATCCTTGTCTCTCCTATCTATTATTCTTCTTTCTGCTTAACTTCCATGATTCACTTGCTGCATTTTTAGTTCTTAGAACTTCAAACAAGGCCTCATAGCAACCCACATTAGTAACCCTTCCTTCTGATCTCTATATTTAGCCAACATCTTGCTAGATAGATGTTTTTAGAACCCCTGGTAACAGCAAAGGCTTTGTTAGAATAACATAGTTAAGACCCCACAGCTGCAGCTTGCTTCCTCCACCTGCAAAGCCCTCTTTCCTTTCCCACTCCTCCCCATATCCTGCTTTCAGAATATATAACCTGTGTGAACAATAAAAATTTTGCCAGCTTGATCAGACTTCTTGACTTGCTGTGCCTCCTTATTTTCTTGCACATCTCAGTCTTCTCCACAGGGTCTAAGGGTCTCACTTGATTGTCCAGCTGGACTGGACAAGTACTGGGAATAGAACCTGAGCCCTCTGCAAGAGGATGGTGTGCTTCTAACTGTTGAGCCACCTCTCCAATTCTGAGATCTCTTTCTTGAGAAAACTACTGATATGTCGCTTAGAAGCATGTTTATAGCAGAATTCCCAGATTTCATTAGCTTCAATCAGTGAAAGTACAAGCACTTCTAAATTTCTCTACCTATACTATATAAATGTATGCACATGGAAGGTAAATTAAATGTTAGATAGATAAAAATACCATGTTTGGTCCAAACTCATTTCCTTATACAGTATTATTTTTAAAAAGTTTTTCTTTAATTCATCACAAATAATTTACACTATTTTTATGATTTAAGGAAATTTATTTGCTATAATTATCAAGCTTTGTAACTGAAACAAGTAGCAACTATTTGTATATAAAATTTATAATACAAAGATGTATACAGAATTATAGTGAAGTTCACTATACCCTATGGGATTAGCCCATCAACATTTACTTAATATTAATATATGGTTCATGTACTGAGATAAATTATCAAGGTAAGAAACACTGAAAAAGGAATTTATTAGCATGTCAACAAAGCCTTAGAAGGCCAAAGCATAACTCCACATTGTGGAATTATCTGATAACACCAAGTGATGTTAGGACAACCATACTTAAACATATTAGAATGATCTCCCATTTAAGATGAGAATGATGATCCTTAATCCTTTTCCTACTGGACAGTTCACCTAGGCATGTGTGCACGAGTACACACACACACACTAGGAGTCAGTTATTTTCTATAAGAATTTTCAAGAATTTATAGCAGATATCCAATTGTTGATTTTATGTAAATCCAAGTTAATGCTGAATTGTTGCAAATGTCAATTTACTCCATTTGTTGAGTCTACCATTGGCTGTTCCCAAATTCAGGCTTAGTTAATTTATTGATGTCTAATCTATCTCAATTTTTCTAAAATGGCAACTTCATATTGAACTGCAGACATTCAGCAGTTTGTATATATTATGTATATACACTACAAGTTGTATCTATATATTATCAAGGTATTTGAAATTTTAATTTGACTAAAGTTAGTGATACTTAAAGAACATCATTCTAAATGAAAGCTTTTTCCTGTGCCAAAACAGTTTTAATCCATGCTTCACTATCGAGAGATTGTTCATACGGCTGTATGTGAAAAGCCCATAGATGATGAATTGGATTTCTTCTTTTGAATTCATTTTTGGAACTTTCTGTAAATCATATCAGTCTAAATTAATTTACATAAATATTTGATGTGCAAATATTAATATTTTAAATGGCAAAAGATAAGGTTTTTAAAAATACAGATTGTAAAGGACATTTTTCAGACATAATTAATGTGTTTGGTATCCCATCTCATCAGCATTCTCGGTTCCTCGTTAGATCATGGGGTAGGCTAATAATACCCTTGTCCTGGAGTGCTCCGAGTCCTCACCTCAGAACCAATGAGTATTAGCTTATATGGCAAAATAACTAGAGGTGAAATTATATTAAGGATGTAGGGATAGGGAAACTATCCTAGATGATCCAGGAGGACTTACTGCAATCACTCAGTGCCCTTTGAAAAGAGAAACCCAAATGGTAACTGGGCTACCACATTAGTTACACTGGCTTTCCTGTGACCACATGTCTGACAAAACTACTTTAAGGAGGAAAGGTGGCTTTGGTTCACTGTCTCAGAAGCTTTATTAGCCCATCACGGTGAGGAAGGCATGGCTGAGGTCATGGTAGAAGGGAGTGTGTGACTGGAGTTCACAGCAGGATGGCAGCCAAGAAACAGAATTAGCTAGAAGTAGCAAGCAGTAAATGTAACCTTCACTCTTCATAAACCACTAGCTACGCCCCACTATCCAAAGGTCCTCTACCTCCCCAGACAGTGTCACAACTGGGAACCTCATTGTTCAAGATCATGAACACAGGAGGATATTTTAGATTCAAGCCATAACAACTATAGAAGAGAAGGCAATATGACTGCGGAGACAGATCTTTGATGTAGTCACTGACCATGGAACATACACAGCCACCAAAAGCTGAAAGAGGCAAGAATGCAGCCTCCTCCAGAACTTCCCAAAGACACACAGACCTGCTGTTCTTTGAAATCTTTCCAGTGTAACTGATTTTGAACTTTTAGTCTCCAGAACCATAAGAAAGTCAATTTACATCACCAACAGAATACGAGGGAGATACCATAGAAAACATTGACACAACAATCAAAGAAAATGCAAAATGCAAAAATCATTAGGTCCTACTACAAAAGCATATACCCAACAAAACTGGAAAATCTGGATGAAATGGCCAATTTTCTAGATAGATACCAGTTACCAAAGTCAAATCAGGAGCAGATAAGCCATCAAAACAGTCCCATAACCCCTAAAGAAATAGCAGCAGTCATTAAAAGCCTTCCCACCAAAAAAAGCCCAGGACCAGATGGTTTTAGTGCAGAATTCTATCAGACCTTCAAGGAAGACTTAATACCAATTCTCTTCAAACTATTCCACAAACTAGAAACAGAAGGAATACTACCCAATTCGTTCTACAAAGCCACAATTGTGCTCATACCTAAACCACACAAAGACACAACAAAGAAAGAAAACTTCAGATCAATCTCCCTTATGAATATCGATGCAAAAATAATAAAATTTTCACAAACTGAATTCAAGAACACATCAAAACAAACCATCCATCGTGATCAAGTAGGCTATATCCCAGGAATGCAGAGATGGTCCAATATAAGAAAATCTATCAACATAATCCACCATATAAACAAACTCGAAGAAAAAAAAAAAAACACATGATCATCTCACTAGATGCCAAGAAAGCATTTGACAAAATTCAACATTCCTTCATGGTAAAAGTCTTAGAAAGATCAGGAATTCAAGGGCCATACCTAAACATAGTAAAAGCAATATACAGCAAGCCAGCAGCCAACATCAAACTAAATGATGAGAATCTTGAAGCAATCCCACTAAAATCAGGGACTAGTCAAGGCTTCCCACTCTCTCCCTATCTATTCAATATAGTATTGGAAGTATTAGCCAGATCAATTAAACAACAAAAGAAAGTAAAGGGATACAAACAGGAAAGGAAGAAGTCAAAATATCACTATTTGCAGATGATATGATAGTATACTTAAGTGACCCCAAAACTTCCACCAGAGAACTCCTAAGCCTGATAAACAACTTCAGCAAAGTGGATGGAGATAAAATCAACTCAAATCAGTAGCCTTCCTCTACTCAAAGGATAAACAGGCTGAGAAAGAAATTAAGGAAATAACACTCTTCACAATAGTCACAAATAATATAAAATACCTTGGTGTGACTCTAACTAAGCAAGTGAAAGATCTATATGACAAGAACTTCAAGTCTAAAGAAAGAAATTGAAGATCTCAGAAGATGGAAAGATCTCCCATGCTCATGGATTGGCAGGATTAATATAGTAAAAATGGGCATCTTGCTGAAAGCAATCTACAGATTCAATGCAATCCCCATCAAAATTCCCACTCAATTCTTCATAGAGATAGAAAGAGCAATTTGCAAATTTATTTGGAATAACAAAAAAACCAGGATGGCAAAAACAATTCTCAACAATAAAAGAACTTCTGGGGGAATCACCATCCCTGACCTCAAGCTGTACTACAGAGCAATAGTGATTAAAAAAAAAAAATCCATGGTATTGGTACAGAGACAGGCAGGAAGATCAATGGAATAGAACTGAAGACCCAGAAATGAACCCACACACCTCTGGTCACTTGATCTTTGACAACGGAGCTAAAACTCCAGTGGAAAAAGGACAGCATTTTTAACAAATGGTGCTGGTTCAACTGGAGGTCAGCATGTAGAAGGATGCAAACCCATCCATTCTTATCTCCTTGTACAAAGCTCAAGTCCAAGTGGATAAAGGACCTTCACATAAAACCAGATACACTGAAACTAATAGAAGAGAAGGTGGAGAAGAACTGGGTACAGGGTGAAAGTTCCTGAACAGAACACCAATGGCTTATGCTCTAAGATCAAGAATTGACAAATGGGACCTCATAAAATTGCAAAGCTTCTGTAAGGCAAAGGACACTGTCAATAGGACAAAACAGCAACCAACAGATTGAGAAAAGATCTTTACCAATCCCACATCCGATAGAGGGCTAATATTCAATATATACAAAGAACTGAAGAAATTAGACTCCAGACAACCAAATAACCCTATTAAAAATGGGGTATAGAGCTAAACAAAGAATTCTCAACTGAGGAAAATTGAATGGCCTAGAAGCACCTAAAGATATGGTCAACATCCTTAGTCATCAGGGAAATGCAAATCAAAACAACCCTGAGATTCCACCTCACACCAGTCAGAATGGCTAAGATAAAAAACTCGGGTGATAGCAGATGCTGTCAAGGACTTGGAGAAAGAGGAACACTCCTCCATTGTTGGTGGGATTGCAAGCTGGTACAACCACTCTGGAAATCAGTCTGGTGGTTCCTCAGAAAATTGGACATAGCATTATCTGAGGATACCACTCCTGGGCATATACCCAGAAGATGCTCCAACATATAACAAAGACATATGCTCCACTATGTTCATAGCAACCTCATTTATAATAGCCAGCAGCTGGAAAGAACCCAGATGTCCTTCAACAGAGGAATGGATACAGAAAATGTGGTACATTTACACAATGGAGTTTTACTCAGCTATTAAAAACAATAAAATCATGAAATTCTTAAGCAAATGGATGGAACTAGAAAATATGCTGAGTGAGGTGACCCAATCACAAAAGAACACACATGGTATGCACTCACTGATAATTGGATATTAGCCCAGAAGCTCGAAATACCTAAGATACAACTCACAGACCACATGAAGTTTATGAAGAAGGAAGACCAAAGTATGGGTGCTTTGATCCTTCTTAGAAGGAGAACAAAATACTCATGGGACCAAGTACAGAGATAAAGTGTGGAGCAGAGACTGGAGGAGGGACCATCTAGAGACTACCTCACCTGGGTATCCATCCCATGTGCAGTCACTAAAAGTAGATGCTGATGTAGATGTCAGGAAATTCATGCTGACAGGAGACTGATATAGCTGTCTCCTTAGAGGTCTACCAGAATCTGACATATACAGAGGCGGATGCTCACAGCTAACCATTGAACTGATCATGGGGTTCCCTATGGAGGAGTTAGAGAGAAGACTCAAGGAGCTGAAAGGGTTTGCAGCCCCATAGGGAGAGCAACAATACCAACTAACCAGAGCTCCCAGGTTCTAAACCACCAGCCTGGGAGCACATAGGGAGGGACCCATAGCTCCAGCTGTATATGTAGGGGAGGAGGGCCTTGTAGGGCATAGGTGGGAGAGGAGGTCCTTGGTCACATTATGTAGTGGGTGATATTTAAATCTCCAACCCAAATATGGCTGGTCAATGAAAACACAACTCAGGAATTATGAATATATTCTGTAAGCCTAGATTGGGCAGATACCCTTACACTACTCTGTTTCCCAGCTATGAGTCCCTTATAACTTGAGGATTTTCCAGATCCTGCATCTGTCCTTGTACCTCTTGCTTCCCAGTCGTCCTCTCCTTTATCATCTTCCTCCTCCATTGTCTTCCTCCAGTCCTTTCCTGATCTCTTCCACCAACCTTTATTTCTCCACCTCCCCTTCTTCTGCCCAATCAGTGGCTCCCGCCTTTATTTTACAAATTAAGATGGGCAGAAGGTTCACTAGAATTCACCTGTGTAATGACTCACACCTCCTCTGCAGCCCTTCACAGGAAAGGAGAATAAGTATCAAAATACAAGGCTGCGGCTATCCACAACAAAGTAAAGGCTGGATGCCCCAGTATGGAGGAATTTGAGGGTGGGGAAGTAGGAGTGGGTGGGTGGGGGCAAATCTTCATAGAAGCAGGAAGAGGGGGCATGGAATAGGGGCTTCCTGGATGGGGGGAAATGGGGTAAGGGGATAACATCTAAAATGTAAATAAAATATCCAAAAAAAATCTGGAAACAAAACTAGCAGATAAATAAACAAAGTGTGGTACAACTATACAATAAAATATCATTAAACTATTAGTTTTATATCTGTCTGTCTGCTACCTATCTATCTGCCTCACTTTCTCATGAAACTTTAGTCCTTTAGTCAACCTAGAAGCATGAAAGTTGAAAGTTATGGTCTAACAATTTTTAAGAGTCCGAAATAGGGCCAACATGATATAAAGGTACTTGCTGCCAAGCCCAATGACCCAAGTTCAGTTCCCAAGATCCACAGGATAGCAGAGACTGACTCCTAAAACTAGTCTTAGGATTTCAACGTGTATGTTGGTTCTCTCCCCACCACTAAAATATAATAATATTAAAATATATGAAATTAAAACCCTACAGGAAAAGAAAGATATTAAAATAGAAGCTCAACATCAGGAACATGTTCTCCTAAGCTGAGAAAAGGATGAAAGTTTCATGAAAAATGAGGCGTTTAAAAATGTATGTTAAAGGTTCCGCCTGTAACACTTGTTCACGATCTATCTTTTCTGATAGGCTATGTGAGGTGAGGGCCGAAATAATGTCTGACTTACTCACCACTGCATAAGCAGTATCTAAAGCAGTGTTCTGCACACATTAAATACCCTGTAAGTACAAGATTAATTGATGTATTGCATATTATATCAATAGTCAGAGGTACAGCAACAAAGAGCTTTAGGGAAAGTGAAAAACGAGAAGAACCACCTTAGGTTTCCATTCCCCCCAGCATGAATACTAACTTCACCATAGCTGCATAGATGAAGTCCTCTGCTTAACTAACCTTCCATCTTCTATATACTTTAGCAGGTGCAGGAGAGAATGTCAAGAGCTCAGAGGAAGTCTGATCCCTCCCATCCAGTTAGGGTGGAATCTAAATCGTGGTGAACACCATGACCAAGGCAACTTGAGTAGGAAAGATAGGGTTTATTTCATTTCCACGTAACAGTCCATCACTGAGAACAAGCAAGGGCAAGAACTTAAGGCAGGAACCTAGAAGCAGGAACTAGAACAGAGATCTTGGAGGAATGCTGCTTGCTGCCTCTCTTTCCCTATCTTGCTCAACCTGCTTTCTTATATCACCCAGGACCATCACTCCCAAGTGATCTGGACCCTCCCACACCCATCATTAATCAAGAAAATGCCCTACAGAACTGCCTACATCCCCACCATTCAACCTAAATGAAGAAAAGTCGAAACTTAGGTTTTAAAATTTAGTTGGTTAAGAAATCCTCCTGTATTTATCTTCCAGAAACCGTTGTCGTTTTCTTGGATTTGCGATGGAAATGTAAAATTCCATGTATTTTCACAATGTAACAATAAAGGGTGCATTGCTTAGGTCTATTTCCATGATCCTTTCTGAGGTCAGATCCCCACTGCTCACATCCACTACAGTCTTTGGAATCATGGTCACATCTGGAGGAATAGCTGAGAAGGGCCAATTTATAGTGGTAATATTTGCAGGAAGACGCCACAGGTAGCAGGGAGGCGAGCAGAGTGCTACTGAGCTTACCTTATAAGGACTCACTTAGGAGATCACACTTCAGCTGGCCTTCAGCTTAATCTGGTGGATCTTGTACTTGATTGTAAAGGATAATAAAATAAGGACTTTATAAAATACTAGATAACTGTGAATTACATCTAAAAGTAATGGGAAACAGTTTAATTTTTGAAGAATGAAACAATATTCCAGGTCCTTTATAATGCATATGGTGCTATCTTTAGTGTTGTTCTCTTGAGAACTACGTAAAGTGAAAGAATCCTCCCTTCCCTTTCTTCTTGTGATTCTGGAGGTCAAAGCCAGGCCCATGCACACTAAATGAGCACTCAACCACTGAGCTGCAGCCACAGTCCTAGGGTGCCTATGATAAAGTCCACACTGACTCTGGTTACAAATAAAGGCATCCCATAAGAATTACGGGTACCTGCTCTTGATTTCCTTAGATAGAATAGCTACAGTTAGCAAATACACATGCGGCAAAGCAGGCCGAAGTTTGTCCCATTAGACTGGGCAACTATTACTAGTTCCTGGTCCTTAAATTCTCTCCCTGCATGGATCCTACTTATTTCCTTTAAATCAGCACATTCATTTACTTTATTTTCTTCAAGCCATGATGTGGTTCCTTCTTTTCCTTAGGAATTAAGCAGGCTGGATAGCAACAATAGAGATTTTATACCATATAAAGTTAGCAGGGATAGAAGGATAGATAGATACACACACACACACACACACACACACACACACACACACACACACACAACCTTATAACGACAGTCACAAAGAATTACAAGTCAGTACTTTTTGAAGAAGAAGAAGAGACTTGGTATCCATTTTAGCAGGAACCGTTTTCATGTATTTTCCATTCAGACAAAGCACATAGTTTACCAAAAGAGCCTTGTTAGTAGTCATAAAGAGTTAACAGAGTTAACCCACCACCACTTTTAATATGCACTTATCCCCTAGTGGCCAAAATCAGAATTACAGTTCTATTTTCTGGGTTTATACCTAAGATATGATTAAATGTAGCATATCAAGTTTTTGCTGTATATTTAACCTAAACAAAAATAGATTTAAGAGAAGGCTACTAGCTTAAAAGAAACCTTGTCTATGTCAGTATCTAGTAGAAAATCAGTGATTAAGTAGAGTAATTTAAGACCTTCTTAAAGTAGTATCTGAAACCTAACAAATTAGTTTTAAAATATAAGAACTGTGAAATATTAAAGTTAGAAGAAAAAAGAAAATTTAACTGAGATGGAACTGCTAAGACAGTGAGCCCCTACCCCAGTCGCCACAGCTCCAGCAGAGCAGAGAGGTTTTGTAAGACAGGTCCTGCTCCGGTGCTCCATGGTCTTTTTCTTGAGTCTCCCTCCATGTTCGTGAGAGAATACTTCATGAGACCCACTATCTGATTATAAAGCCCCTATGCTACTTTAGACAAATGTAACAACTTTGTTATATGTTTTTAGCACCATACACAATTTTCTGTAACTCAGTATGAGGTAACATGAGATATATGGCCACAGCTGTTGAGCTTGTAAAGCATTTGACAATAAACAAAATAATGTTATATTTCACGACTTTTAATGAGATATCCGTCTGAAGAGTTCAACCCATAAGGTAATGCAACCATCTTACATACATATAAATTAATGGTCTAAACTCCAAGTAACATTTAAACTATGTGCTTGCATATAGTAGGCAAAATAATAGTATCTGCCAGATGGTACTCATATTTCCAAGCTGAGACTGGCCAAGTACTCTGCTACTGACAAACAGTTTTTAATTGCTTGTTGTCATTTTTCATGTCACATGCTGTCTCCTTAACTGCTACATATGCTTAATTTTAACTGTTCCATTGTACCCTTTGTGAAAAGCAACCCACAAACACACCAGTGGGAAATCTGCTGTCTGGACAAAAGACCCCTGCAATTGCCAACAGAGGTTAGCTTCTGATCACACAAAATAGGTCTCTTCAATTCCACTTTACCTTTTAATAACTAGACCCTTAAATAGCTGGGCTTGTAGTATTTTTTATAAGACAAACCAAAAGTTTTGAAGAAATTATTGAATGTTATTTTGAAAAATCCTATCTATAGTTTTCTTTTCATTAAAAAACAAAAAAAGCACTTATATTTCTCACTCAATTAACAAGACAGTCACATACTTTTAAAACACTATTTGTATTTTAATAATAAAATATATAACATGGACATAAAATATAAATGCATAGAAATGAAACAGATTATTAATTATACCAGTTACATGGAAAAGCATGTAGTTAATAAATAAAATATTTGATCTAAAATACTTCATAGTTTGATAGCTCCAAATGGAATTATTTAAGATACAAGAGAATACACACAACAATATATCCATTCTTGTTGTTCATTCAGGGGCATTACATGTTGACAAACCTGCATATAAAAACAGAGAGCTTTTATTTTTGATAATTTATTTTTATTTGCTAATTTTCAATATGACATTTCTAGGCCTAGTATAATAAAAAAAATATCTGTGAAACTAGGTGTGGTGGAGCATACCTTTAATCCAAGCATTCAAGAGACAGAGACAGACAGATATCTGTGAGTTCAAGGGAAACCTGGTCTACACAGCAAGTTCTAGGCCAGCTAGGGTTCCCCAGTTAGATTATTGTCTCAACAAAGAAAAAAAAATCCCTTGTGCACATGTGTACACATGTTCATGTGGGTGAACATGTATGCATGTACACATGTGGAAGGAAGAGGTCAAGCTTAATTATCATTTCTGAAACACTATCCCTGATGATCAGCTGATCAGGCTAGACTGTCTGGCCTATTTCTAGGGCTATATGCTGGGCAACACTAAGCCTGGTTTACAGGGTTCTGGGGGTGCACAGTAAGTACTTTACTCACTGAGTTAGCTCCGAAGTCCACTTCCTAAGTCTTCATTGGAGAAACTTAAAGATTAAGATATTTTTACTCTTTACCTTTAAATCACTAAAGAAGGTTGTGGAATTTCACAGAAAACATGGGGGAGGATGTAAAAAATACACTAGTAAGCTTTTTCTCTGTTCCTTCACCAGACCCTGGGAGTCTGCTGATTCATTCTTACCTTTCAGTTTGTGACCTCATCAGAAAGACAGAGTCTGCTATACTAAGATTATAGCTATTTCTGGCTCTTGACTCAGTTGCTTATCTAAAACTTAGAGGTGTTTCATTTCTCAGGTAATATTGAACAATCTTAATAGTGTAGATAAGCATAGTTTGGGTTATTATGATAACTTATTAGTCATATTATTTGGCATTTCTCCATATGATATTTAAAAGTACTTTCATGCACATAATTTTATTTTTATCTTTATACTAACCTTGTGAGGGATTTAACTGACCTAGTGATATGATGTTAATTTTACCCTTAAACTGGACAGAGCTGACAGATGGCTCAGCTGATAAAAGTGCCTGTTCCTGAACTAGATCCTGGAATGCACATGGTTTCCTTACATGTGTCCTCAAACTCTGACAGGCATTTTGTGGCACAAATGTGCATGGATGCATCCACACGTGTGCATATACACAATGGAAAACAAATTTTAAAACAAACTAGAACAGAGAAGGTTAAATGACTATCCCATAGTCGCTCAATCAAACACTGACAAGACTGAATTAAAAGGAAAGCCTCAGTCAGACATAGTGGACTGAAGATCAGGAGTTTAAAATCAGTCTTGGATACATAGTGAGAAAATAATCTGAAACAAACTAAACACAAATCTCTCTACCTCTCTTGTAGAAGAAACAGGGTATTTAGTGTTAGGAATGACATGCTTAAATAACTTTCAATTTCATTTCATGCCACATGCTTATTGATAGCATTAATAGTAAATGATTTCTTTTCCCAAGCCTTTAGTTAGAGAGTAACATTTACCATTGTAGATCTTGGTGCCACTTCTACTGCAAAGATGTTGAGTCCTCTGTTGTTGACACAGTTTTTACTCAGTTCATTATTGACATGAATAATCACTTTATCATCTGACTGTAAAAAATTAAAAGTCTTTAGTTTTGAAAAATAAATACAGGTATAAACCTAAAAATAAAACCTAAGCATCTGTTTCTAGAATCTAGTCCATTACAAATTCACACAAACCAGCTCAGTGCTATGGGTTTCCTTCTAATTGTCCACCAATGACATCAGCAGCTTTCTTTCAAACTAGTTTTGATTTTGCCTTTGATTTTCATTCCCAGACCACCGTGGACAGTAAGAGCAAGTTAGGTCATCCTTTGCTTATTATAGCAACAATGTCTGTCTTTCCCCTCTATTTTTCTAACATCCATTCACTTGGATTCCCACCTTCCAACTAAGATGTCTGAAACATCCACATAAGTGAGACCCTCGTATTCACTGACTCAATAAGCATGTGCCCTGGATCCACTCTACCACTGGTTTTGACCTTCCTAGTAATCCTTTGTACTGTCCCTTCCCCAAGTTTCTTCTTCTGTTTGCCTTGCTTCTAAAGGCTGCCTCTCAGTATATCTAAACCTCAGCTAAAGCTAAAATTCTACTCCACCACCCTCTTTCCCCTCATCACACATCGTCCCCAAGTTCTACAGACTAAACCATTACAAGAGACACAGGAAGGCTAAAACTACTGCCCATGCAAGCAGTACTCCACGGCTTACTGTTTACTTATCCTCTGTCTCTCTCAGATTATTTGTCTTTCTAAGCATCTCAACTTGAAATCGGAAAGTGTATTTCATACTTCTTAGTGGTCTTGCTGTGTAACAATCTAAAAAATTTTAAAACGAAAATCTTTTATAAAAACAAAGTTATGCTGACTCTTCACTGATCTCCAAATTTTAACTTTCATATTTTAAAATGAAAATGATACATAAAAGTATCATTCCAAGTTTTATTTATAATACTAAAAAAGAATAATTGTTCATTATAAATATTAAAAATATAGTAGGATATTTGGCTGCAAAGTAAGAAAGAAGATAACATTATTATTAAACTATATACTAAAATAAGAAAAATTACCTCATAATTAATACCTTATTTTCAATTAGCAATAATTGTACCTTGGATAAGTGTCACTGACTAGGATACTGCCACTGTGAAAAGCTTTAATACCTTATTTTCAATAATTGATGTTATCCATGTGTCATAATTGCAAGTATGTACGATTATATTTTCATAGCCATCCATGACTTTAGCATCGCTTCTTTCAAGGACAGATTTGCAAATGGCCTTTTCAAGTTGCCCACTGCATGCCTCCATATGGACAGCTTTGATTCTTGGCTTGCATTTTTCTGCATAGATATTGATGACAAACGGGCATGCCTGATGAGGAAAACAAACAAAATCTTGGATTAGCCTCCTGGTAAAATTTTAAATAAACAAACTATAAATGTTTTAAATAAACTTACTATAAATGCTTATCATATCACTTAAGCTTCATC
The DNA here is from genome assembly GCF_011762505.2 of Arvicanthis niloticus. Taxonomy (NCBI): domain Eukaryota; kingdom Metazoa; phylum Chordata; class Mammalia; order Rodentia; family Muridae; genus Arvicanthis; species Arvicanthis niloticus. Next base: position 51,373,056 of record NC_047662.1, read on the forward strand.
TGGCCATTGGGTAGAAGTGCTTGCCACCAAGTCTGACACTGAGACAGAAGCTAGAACAAAAAATAATCCTGTCCTAGTCAGAGGGATGGTAAGAACTTGTGAGAGTTCATCATGCTCCTCAGAATAGAACTAAACTTAGATGTAGCTTTTAGTTTTTAAATTCTGGATTCTTCAAACTAATACTTCAGACTACAAAAGATTACATGTTACTAAAACTGTAGATAAAGGAAACAACTATAAACTCTTTTGAGCAAAAATCTTGTGAAGAGAGTGATTCCATTTTTAAGAGTTATACCACCTAAGAGTTCATCAAAAAAAAAAATTTTTTTTTTCACTCAAGGTTGGAGAAACTGCTCAGTGGTTAAGAGCACTTGTTGTTCTTCCAGAAGACCAAGAAACCATGCTGGGCATCTTGCAAACACTTGTAATTCCAGCTCTACGGAATCCAATGGCTTCTGGCCTTTGTGGGCACCTGCATCTACATGCACATATTATGCATACACACATACGCACACATATAAAATATTAAAACTTTCTCTTATATTGATGGACATAGTAAATAGTATAGCCTAAGATGTGAAGGCAGGGCAAACCAGCTTAGATTCTTGAATCCGAACAATTGAATCAAGGAAGCCTTGGATTTTCTTTTGACAAACGTAAGAGCCTGTACCAAATCTCATGCTTCTGGCTGAACCTGAATTAACATTACAGGTAAATGAGTTTCTATCAATTAAAAGGCATATAAAAAGGCTGCACAAGGTAAATCAGAGAATCTTTGGGACTTGTTTTCTTGCCCACACCTGGGAAATGTGAGCGTCATGGTTGCAGAGGGTCTTTGACTCACTCCTTATAATGTCTTGTTTGTTAAAGGTTGTCCTGTTACTGTTTTTCCTTTTGTATTTTACTTTAAGAGACAGGGTATTGCTATTTATTCTAGGATGTTCTTGGTTTCCTATGCAGCCCAGGCTGAACTCGAACTCAAGGGCCTCCTACATCAGCTTAGTACTTTACCAGGTGCTAAGATTTTAGACATATATAGCATGCCATGCAATCTCAGAGCCTTTAAAAACCACTGTCCAGAGTTTTAAAAATGGATGCCATTGATTGCCAACCAATCAACACAATTAAAAGTTTCCCACATACATATGCTTGTCTAAAGACTGACAAAGCAACCACATGGTAGCTGACAACCATTTGGAATGGGATCTGATGCCCTCTTCTCGTGTGTCTGAAGACAGCTACAGTGTACTCACATACATAAAATAAATAAATAAATCTTTTAAAATTACAGTAACTCTGTTGGACTATGGTGGTGCATGCCATTAATCCAGCACTCAGGAAGCAGAGGCAGGCAGATCTCTGTATGAGACCAACCTGACCTACAGAGCTAGTTGCAGGACAGCCAGGGCTGTTACAGAGAGAAACTCTGTCTTGAAAAGCCAAAAATAAATTTAAAAATTATGGTAACTCTTCACACTCAATAAAAACGAGGCAGTTAAAGGGGAGAGATGAGAGAGGGATAAAAGGATGGAGGGAAGGAAAGGGGAGGGGAATACTCAGAAAGTACACTTCTAAGGAATACTGAATGATATAAAAAACAGGGATTTAGTCAAAGTACTTACACTTTAAGTCTGTTATTTCTAGTACTACCCTTTTAAGGGACTGAGGAGAGATAGCCCAGCAGTTAAGAGCACTAGTTGCTCTTCCAGAGGACCTGGATTCATTTCCCAGCACCCACATGGTAGCTCATCATCATCTGTGACTCTAGTACCAAGGGATCTGACACCTTCTGACTTCTATGGACACAGACATGAATGTGGTACACAATGCAACCAAAGTATTTATACACATAAAATAAATATTAGAAAGCTGACTGATGTATGAGAAAATGAATACCAGGTTAAGAGTATAAAGATATCTTATTACTTAGTATGTGGCTTGAGCTCAAACTCTTAAATCCTGTATTTTAAACATGACACAGAATTTAAGAAGGCCTACTTTCCCTCCTCCTTTGGACTTACAGTATTATTTAACTTTGTACCTGCTGTGTTAACAGTCGTTATGTCATTGACTGATGCATCACATGCAGAGTACTTTGGATCAGTCACTCACTGTTTCCAGTGTCTTATAAACATTAACCCAAGAAGCACTATTAAAAACAAAACCAGAATTCCCAACTCTCTGTAGACACATCCTTCTTACTCTCAGAGAATCTTCTTTCTCTTAGGATGAAGTTCCTCTATTTATAAATAAGATTTTGACAATTCAAACAACCATCTCCAATTTAAAATAGGTTGGTGGCCTGAACCTAGGACAGTAGGACCTAAAAATGAGGCACACTAAAATCTCATGCACCAGCCAACTTCTTCAGAGCATCAGTCAATTTAAACTCTGAGTTAGGAAGAGTCACATGAGTAAGATGTTCAATCAGCAGGACAAGCCACAGGTAGCAAAAATATGTTTTTCCATAGAGGCATGTAAACAAATAACAATAGCCAGCTGTAATGAAAAACTGAAGTAAACTCACGCCTATCCACTACACCTGGGTGGGGCACAAAAGCACATTCAAGAACACGTCTGTGTTTTTGAAGAGAGTGAGGTCACAAGACCCTGTCTTGTTTTCTTGGAGTTTTCTCACAAGCACTCAGAATTCTCCTCACACAACTCCATTCTTAGACAGTGTTCCAGCAAAAAATATATACATTTGAATTACTAATTTCCCTCTGCACATCAACGTTCAAACTGTTTTGTCTTTGGTTGACCATAGTTGACAGTATATTTCAGTAAAGAACATGCTCCAGTAAAGTACTGGAACACACCTGGGATGTGCCTGGGATTCACCTTACACTACTGAAGTTCAAGGACTTGAGTGTCTAGATTTAAAAGTCATGTATCAGGAGAATGTTCCATGGCTAATACCATGGAAAGCAAGGTTTCTGTCAGTATTTGAATGTCTTACCTCTGTCAGCTCCAGAGCCTTATTGTAGCCCATGGAGTGCAGAGTCACCCACAGATCAAGAGGGTCTCCTTCTCGGTCATTTGCTTCCATCAGATGCAAGTCCATAAAGCCCTGTCTTGTTAATTCATTCTTCTTTGTGTCAAAGTTTTCTGAAAAACAACCAACACTTCTCCCATACATTGTTTAAAATCCATGTGTTAATGTTTATACTATTAATTATAAACTTTCAGTTGCCAGCAATAATAAGAAAATTAAGAATCCCTCAAACTTGCTTCCTTTTCTAATTTCCCACAGCTCAACACAGACACCATCCAAGGACATGGTTGGGTAGGTGGTTCTGTTTTATTTTGTTTTGTTTTTGGGTCCCCCCTGCCCTCGCAAGATATTGGTACATTGTAACAAATGCAAACACATTCCAAGTTAGGGGAAACTAATTTTCCCAACCTGACCACTAATTAAGAATTTATATTGATATTTCATAATTTCTCTTTAGGCCCACCAGAACCTGAATGAACTTGATATAAAATCCCAGACTACTGGAGTTTGAGAAAGGGAGAACAGAAAGGGTCAGGCTTAAGGAGACTAATACTACAAGCATAGCTTCTCTAACAAAGTGTTGGTAGGTCCTTGAAAAACTGGTAGATAATGAAAACCTGCATTTCCCAAGGGAAGTCTAAATATTTGTGAGTAAAAACAAAACTTTCCAGTATCTAGACATGCATACATACATAGACACACACACACACACATATACACATATGTGTGTGTCTGTGTTTAATAGCTCTAATCTATCCACCTATGTATCATATGATTGTCCTGAAATAAACCTGTAGATAATAAATACCATCAGTGGGTTATATTTTGGCAACTTCCTACAACAAGAAAGATTTCCCAACTCTCATCTGTAGTATACTCTATGGAAATGAGATAGCTCCTCTTTCCTATGCATTATTATGAGAAAACAAAAGACATACTTGATTGACCAATATTTTAAAATGTTTTATAAATGAAACAGATTCACAGGATTTTTATAGAAACTTATCCAAATTAAATCAGAGAGAATAATAATAGTAATGTACTATTTAGTAAAGATAAAAATTAATATTTGATATATATTATGAAGAAAGCATTAAAGAAAAATGTGTCTTTAATACTATACTATGTGGGCCAGCAATAACTTGATGACATTTAAAACTTAAAATTCTTAATCCTTATTAATTTTTCAAATTTATTATAGGGCTGGGTATAAAGCTCAGTGGGAAAGACTTCTCTAGCAGATATAGTCCTAGTTTTAACTCTTAGTCTACCAAAAGAAAGCAGATTATACTATTAACTTGACTCAAAGAGTTACATAAAGCTAAGATAGTAAAAAATGTTATTAGTGAGAGAATTGAAAAATAGGTCAATGCAACAGAATATATCCATATTACTGATAAGTAACAAAGGAGGAAAGCAACACAATGACTAAACAAGTCTTTTCAACAATGTCCCCAAACACATAAATAATACATAAAAAAATTTAGGCATAGACTTTAAACCTTTCACAAAGAGTAACTTCAAAAGAGCCACACATGAAACTATACTACAGGAAACTATAAAATTTCTACAAAGGAGAAAAGTCTAGTCTGACTTGTGTGTGGTGATGAAGTTTTTAGACACAATTTTAAAAGCATAGAAACCAAGCCACTGTGGTGAATCAGGCCAATAGTCCTCACATTTGAAGATAGAAGCAGAAGAATTAGGAGTTCAAGGCCACCCTTGATTGTGTAGCATGTTCAAGGCCAGCCTAGGCTACATGAGACCTTGACTCAAAAGACAACAACTGCACCACAAACGTTCTCTTATTTCTCTGTTGCTGTTGATAAACACCATGACCAAAAGCAAGCTGGGGAGGAAAGGGTTTATTGAGCTTACAAGTCACAGCCCCTTATAAAGGGAAGCCAGGGCAGAATGTCAAAGCAGGAATCTAGAGGCAGGAGCTGCTGCTTGTTGCCTTTTTTCCTACTTCTGATTATCTAGCTTCCTTATAGAAGCCAAGACCACACAGCCAGGGATGGCACTGCCCACAGTGTGCTGGGCACTCCTCCATCAATTAGCAAAATTATGCCCCACAGACACACCCGAAGACACGCCCACAGGCCAGTGTGATAAAAGCAATTCCTCAGTTGAGGAATTCCCTCTTTCTAGGTGTGCCAAGTTGACAACCTAGAATAGTTATCACAGCATACAAAATATGACCTAAGGAAGAATACAATTTCTTAACAAGTTAAGCTCTGTGAATAATATTAAGAAGAATAAAATATATAAACAACTAACTGGGAGGAAATACTTGCAGAACATACATCTGATAAAAAATACATATTTATAACATAAACAGACCTCTTAGAACTCAATCATTTAAAAATAAAAAGACAAAACTTAGGCAAGAAAGCCTAGACATATTAGCACATTCCTATAATCCAAGCACTAGGAAGGCTGAGGCAAGAGGATGGTAAGCCCCAGGTCTCCTTGGGAACCATATAAAGTTTAAGGTGAAGCTTAGCTACATAGGAAGACATTATTATAGTTGGGCGGTGGTGGCGCACGCCTATAATCCCAGCACTTGGGAGGCAGAGGCAGGCGGATTTCTGAGTTCGAGGCTAGCCTGGTCTACAGAGTGAGTTCCAGGACAGCCAGGGCTACACAGAGAAACCCTGTCTGGAAAAAGCAAAAAAGAAAAAAAAAAAAAAAGGAAGGAAGACATTATTACAAAAAGTAAGCCTCGGGCACCAACAGAAACATCATTAAAGAAGTTACAGATGACGGGAAATAGATACAAAGATACCAAATGTCAAATGATATTCGGAGATTACAAACAAGGAGATCTAACTACATACCTATTTGAATGCCTAAAACCCAAAAATCTGATGGTTTTTTTGGTGGTGACATGTGGAGTCTAATAATGCTAATAATGGTTAGTGGGGATTGGACCTTTCACAGCATCTGTAAAACAGTACTTCCTTTAAAGTTAAACACTGTCTCAGCATTCAGTCCAGTATTTACTGAACTGAAATATAAATGAGTTGAAAGTTGGTTTGTAAACAACCCTGCACACAGTGTGTACAGCAGCTGTATTCACAAATGTCCCAGATTGGAAGTCATAAGATCACCTTCAATAGGGAAATAGAAAAATTCAAACTGTGACATATTGATACAATGAAATATTATCCAGCATTAAAGAGAAATGAACTATCAAACCATGAAACCTGCAAGAAAACATGCAATTTAGCCATACAACATTCTTTAAGAGGTAAAATTACACAGTAAAAAGATCAATTACTACCCAAGGTTTGGGAGATGAATACACAGGGACACAGGGGAGCACAGAGGGTGTTTTAGAGCACTGAAATCCTTTCTGATACTGTGATAGCTGCATTTGTGGGATTAAACTGTTGTCAAACTGGCCACTGTACAACAGAAGTGAACCTTAACAATACAGTACATAACACAGCAAGATGAACTCCTGAATTCTAACAAATGTACCACAGTAACAGACATTGTTGATAACATGCAGGACCTGGTGGAGGTGGAATGGAAAAGATGGATCTCAGGGGTCTCCAGATCTTCTACTCAGTTTTCCAATCAATCTAAACCTCTTTTAAAAAAGCAAATCTATTACTGAACAGAATAGAACCAAAAGTATTTTTAAGTCTAAAAAAAAGGCATGTTGAGGTGATCTTACAATTAAATAATATATTTTATCATCAATAGGAATGAGTAAAAATTGGCTATGATAAGAAAGGTAAACATTTCAGAACCTAACCTATATATGTGTGTGCATGTGTGTAAGTATCATGGCTGTCACTGAAGCAAATATGTCTCCCAGATCATTTTCAATGCCATAGTTTTAAGAAACATTTGCTAGCGTAAAGTTTGTGTTTCTGGAACCTGATTGTCTGGAGCTTAGGTATAAAACTGTCTTGCTTACTGACTTAGGTCAAGCTACTTAATCTCTTTGGTTCTACATCCTTATGTGTAAAATGAGAGCAGTTCCAGGGCTACCTCACAAGCTGGTATATTAGCTTAGATTAGCCCCTGGTACATAATGAGCTCTCAAAACCGTTGATGTTATATAGCAACCCTGCTAATTAAATAGAACTTTATTGACTAATAATTTTGCCATAAGAAAATCTTAATTAGGGGATAGGGAAGATGGTTTAGTGAATAAGCATGTTTGCATGAAAATGGTAAATTTGGATCCCAGTACCCACCCAAAAATACTGAGTGTGGCTATGTGCATGCCTGTAACCCCAGTACTGGGGATTGGCAGCCAACAGGAGGCTTGCTGGGGCTTTCTGGTTTCCAGTCTAGCTCCAAGCTCGCTGAGAGACTCTGTCTCAAAGCAATAAAATGAACAGTGATAGAAAAGAACACGCAGCATCCCTCTCTGATCTCTTCATGTGCATGCATAGGCATGAATCTGCACACATCATACACACACACACACACACACACATACACACAGACAGAAAAGAAAACAAAATTTTGGTTATGATTTACTTCCATTGAAATAAAACAATGCCAATAACCTTAGAAATGAAAAGCTGTATTATTAAAGTTACAATATCTTTATATCTTATAGATAAAACTGTACTGTGTATATTAACAAGCTCAACAGAAGTTTAATATTAAACATTAGCATATTTATAAAAATGAATTTGAGAAACCTTTATAGTAGTATCATATTTTTACCCTACTTACTGTTTAGAAAACAGGCTTATCAGACCCCTGCCTAGCTTACTTATTCTACAAATTTATACCATCCTAGGAAACAAGTATTATGCCACTCCAGTAATGGACAGTTCCTCTTTCTCCCAACTACATTCTAGCCTCCACACTTCCTGTTCTGTGGTGTATGGTCAGCTATGGCGTTCAGGTTTTCCCCTTTGACTTTTCAAGCTTTGGCTTAAGCACACAAACCCTACTGTAATCTCAGATGCCTCCTAAGTGACAACTGGTTTTGCCTCCTTCTCAGTGATGTTCTGTTGTGCTCTTGGCTTCTATATCACCATTGGTGGGCTTTCTTAATTGAGCACAAATACAAAAAAAATTGTAGAGTTCTTTTGTTCTTTGTTTGTTTGTTTCTTTTTTGACAAGGTCTTTCAATGTAGCCATTCTGTCCTAGAACTCACTATGTAGACCAGGGGGCTCCAATTCACAGAGATCCTCCTGCCTCTACCTCCCACATGTTGGAGCTAAATGTGTATGGCACCATGACCAGTTAAGAACTGTTAACATGTATAAACAACTCTCTGGGACTCTCTTAACTTTTTTTAGTGAAACTAACTCATTAACTCTTTGTGGTCCTTTTCAGAACCAGTGTGTAGCCCAATGATACCAAGTACTGGAAAAGTAGTTTCCTTTTTTAAAAAAAGATACAGGTACCCTTCATGGGTGGACAATGTTTTCCTGAGAAGGCATGGGTTATTAAATAAAAATCTCAGTGCCAGGTGTTAGACAACTTCTTATGAGTTATTGGTCAGGGAAGCTCTAGAGACCCCTAAAATAACATGGGCTACTGCCACTTATGGTGGTTTAAGTAAGAATGGGCCTCGGAGGCTCATGTTTGAATACTTGGTCCCCAACTGGTAGAACCATTTGGAAAGAATTAGAAAGCATTGCTTTGTTGGAGGAGCTATGACACTGAGGGTGGCTTTTGAAACTTCAAAAGCCCACACCATCCTCAGTCCCCAACCCCCACCTATTGCTGTTGGATCAAGATGTGAGCTCTGGCTCCTGCTATAGCACCATGCCTACCTGTCTACCATGGTCATGGACTCTAACCTTCTGGAACCATGAACCACAAATTAAATGCTTTCTTTTGTAAGTTTACCTTAGTCATGGTGTCTTATCTTAGCAATAGAACAGTAACTAAGATACCATTGCTACTTGTGTCTACCATAACTAGATGTTAAAACTCTATTTTTGAAGACACATATTTTTTTTTTTTTGGTTGCAGGACATAGAGAAATCATTTTGGAACTGACTTGGAAAATTGTTCCCTGCTGGCTAGGTTGCATTGAGCCAGAAGGTACTATACTGGTTACTAGGAAGAAAAAAAAAAATCAATGGTCTTACCCAGTAGTACCATTGAATGCTGTATACCAACTTTTGCAGGCAAGATGTTCCCACTGGTGCAAATGTGGCATGAATGTTGTGGTAGTAACCAACCACTTAATGACTGGATTTGAGGCCTGCTCCACAGGAAGAAATTCATCTGTTATTATAAACTTGTCAAAATCCATGGCTTGGAAGATAAAGCCATAGACCCTAGCAGGGAATATATTACTGTTGTTTCAGTAAAATGGACATGTTATCAATACTGCCTCCTGAATATTTACATTTATACCCATAAACTTGTGTTGTTCTCAACCCTGGTGTCTCAACAGAGAAGCATTTTCTATAGTAGGCAGTAGCTAATACAGAGCCTCATAACTGATCAAAGTACTTAAGTGATTTCAAAGTACATCAGGACTGTTGAGCCCTCCAGGAACATCCCCACCCCAAGGCTCAGAGGACATGGTGGAAGGGGCAAAAGAAATCTAAGAGCAGGAGGATGGAGGGGAGTGCTTCCTTCTGGACATGGGCTCCTGCACTCTTGAATTCACTGCATGTGCTTACCTTCACAAGACCAGCACAAGATCAACTCAATAAGAAGTCAGTATTCCAGTAGGCAGAACTGACTGGACTCAGTAGGTGAAGAAGAAGAGTAGGAGGAAGAAGAAGGAAGAAGAGGGGAGAGAAGTAGGAGGTAGAGAGGAGGAGGAATAGGAGGAAAAGGGATAGGACATGAAGGTGAGAAGGTATACTGGGAGTGTATGGGGTGTAGATATGGATGAAAAACATTGTATACATGAGGTAGAAATTTAAGGGTTCTTTGGAAAGTCAGTTGGATGCTGTTTTGCTGGGGTAAACACATGAAGGAGTGCTTTGTTAGAGTGGATACAGGTGTGAAAGGTTAAGACAGACTCATGAAGGAATGTTTCACTGAAGCAGACAGAGAAAGGATGTTCTGCTAAAGCAAGCATGTAAAGGGGCACATGATGAAAGATTCTTTGCTAATGACATGCATGTATTGGTCCGCCTTACACTGTGTGGGTGACGGCTGCATTTGTCAGGACTCCATAGAAAGAAACACACCAAAAAAGTCTGGTGGTATGCTGCAGTTTCTTGCTGCTTCTGCTGACTCAGGCTGATTGGATGCACATGCTGAGGCAAGACCTAAGGCAAGACACACGCTGAAGACACAGGTGGAGAACACATGATGTTTGGATAGGACTCAACAGAGTGACTCAGAGAAAGCTTGGCTTCCTGGTATAGCTAGCTGTGTAATGCTTGTGCACCTTGAGTCTGCACTGATCTTCACTTCCCTGAGAGAGACACAGCAAAGAACTTCTCCTGATGTCACTCTGGGTCCCTTCTGCTGACTTGAGCTGAGGCTGAGGCCTGGCCATCTCTGCTAAGTCATGTCACCCCTGTTGCTAACCTGACTCTACCAAACTGGACTGCCGGTGTATCCATGAAGTGCTTGTGAGTGGATTGAACTGCCGATGCCTGTTAACCTATAAACTAAGCTGCCACTGCCTAATGACCTGTGAACTGATCTGCTGATTTCCAGACAACACAGATGAGAGTTGCTCCAAAGAACTCCACTTCCCCCATAACCTTTCTTTTCTACTACCTCTGGTAGGTGGTGGGCTACAAGGGAGGTTAAAGTGTTTAAGAACCATCATTAAAAATAAGGTTTTAAAAAATTAAAATTACATATACATGTATGAATTCTCAAATAAATAAATAATTTTAAAGTTTTTAAAATATATTTTAAGCCCCCCAAAGCTGAAATAATCATTAAGTAATTCATATCTTTAAGCAAGCATACCAACTATCACTTTAAGAAAAATAAATATTCAAGTTTAAGAAAAGAGACTTACTTTTTAAAAAATGTATTTGTATGTGTGTATGTGTGTATGCCTTCGTGAGTTTATTTGCACCATGTGAGTACAGATGCCTGTGAAGGCCAGGAAAGAGTGTAGAATGCCCTGGGGCTGGAGGTAGCTGCCTGAGGTGGCTGCTGGGGCCTGAGGTCCTGGCAAGAGCAATGGGTTCTCTTACCCACCGTGCCACCCTTCCAGGGTTCCCCCACTGCCTTCCATGTTATAATACCTTCCACAGAGAACGTGGCTTGTTTCTGAGAATGAAGGATGCCACACACTTCAATCCATCAGAAAAGAAAAGCACTCACCTCTGCAGACAGCCCAGGCGTCCTCATCACACTTCTCACCACTTGTTCTCAATTCAAAAAAATTGTACTCTTCAAGGCTAATCAGACCATTGCCATCTAAATCAATTACTTCAAATATCTCCAATAGAGTTGACCTAGAATTGTAAAAATTGAAAATCATTTAGAACAAAACATCTAAAGACAAAAATTTTTAAAAATGCGTACGTGTGTTTTGCCTACACATATGTCTGTGCACTATTGCATGCTTGATGTTTGGGAGGCCAGAAGAGGCCACTGGATTTGCCAGGACTGAAGTTACAGAGGGTGTGAACCACCACATATGTGCTAAGAATTGAACCCAAGTAGAAGAGGACCCAGTACCCTTACCACTGAGTAATCTCTCTACTTCCTAAAGGCAGTTTTTGAGGACAAGTTTCAAAGGCAGTAATATTAATGGCACTGAAGAATTTTTCTGAGATATATTATATTACATCTTGATCTGTCTGTGGCCAAATCTCATTGTGAATATCATCTAGGACACAGGAGAAAAACTGAAGGTTGAGACTTCATATTTGACAGTCATCAAGATCAAGAATAGGGGGCATAGCTCAGCAATAGAGCCTCTGACTGCAAAATTAAGAGTGGAACTAACAACATCTACCTTTAAAGGCCCTATCTAGTGGAGAAGAACCTAGTAGAGGCATACATTTAGTATGGACAAGTGCATAGAACCTAGATATTAACGACAATCCTAGACTTGCAAATACAGAGTCACTCTTGGTTACTTAGTGAATTTTAAAAATATATATTTATTACATATGGCATGCTTTGGTATATGTATACATGTGAGATGAATAAACCAAGCTAAATAATATATCTATTATTGCACATATTTGATTCATGAGAATACTTAGATGAAATCATGAGGTATTGGTCTTTTGTTCCTTTTCCATATTTTTAAGCACACTATCCATCATGCTGTGGTAAGATACTAAATTAAACCAGAAAGACAGGAATGAGAGCTAGCCAAAGTAAATAGCTAAAGACAGATGACTGATTTATATTCTATGTGACACATATGAACATATTCTATGTTCTAGCATTGATAAAACTTACCTAAACTCACTTGTAAGAGATAATTCCCCTGTTTCATCTCTATGTACAAGTTGGGCTTCTTCTGTTACTGGTTTTGTTTCTTTTTTTAGTCTACAGCCAGTTGTGGAAGGAATTAACCAATAAATTCCTGGTTCTAGTTCACCAGTCCATCCAAACACCTTTTTAATCAAAAGAATTAAAATAAGCAACCAAAAATCTTAATGACTTAAATTTTTCTTCTGAGGGTGAAACTTTAGACATCATTTGATTTAAGTCAACATTTATCAATTGAGTTATAGTTTATTAACCTTTCAGTGTTTTTAAATTCTTTTACTTTTCTATCTTGCACTTAGCCCTAGAGCAAGACCATGGGCTATGGTTCTTTATGTTTTCAAAATTATCTAAAAACAAAAGTAGAGAAGAAGCTATATATCATCTAAGTCATCACCAAAGGTCTTCACACATGTTTGTGATGCAAATGTCTTCAGCAAATGTCTTCTTAGGAAGCAGAGTATTCTTAGGAAATTTTTTTTTAATGCAAACACTAAGCTCCTTAAAGAAAAGGAGTAAAAATATAAATATATGATTTGTAAAAAACATTTCAATGGAATCCAAGAAAGTTAAATTGTTAAGTTCATATTTATGAGTTAAACATATTTGTAAACCTAAATTATATAGAATACAATGTTACTCTCTTTTCTGCTGTTGTTTATTTTTTGACTTTTAAGCCAGGAATTCAAATGGTTTTTTTTTTTTTTTTAGATAGTATGAAAATATATATAGTTCATGTTGGACTTGAATGTGTTATGAAGCCCAGGCTGGCCTTGAATTTGTAGACCTCCTGCCTCTGACTCTCCAGTGTTGGTATTACAGGAAAGTCACATAATGCATCTTTTCTTTAAGAGTCAGCCTCTCCCTCTCCCCTCCTCTCCCCTCTCCCCTCTCCCCTCTCCCCTCTCCCCTCTCCCCCCTCCCCCCTCCCCCTCCCCTCTGTCTCCCCTCTCCGCCCCTGTCCCCTGTCCCCTGTCCCCTGTCCCCTCTCCTCCCCTCTCCTCCCCTCTCCCCTCTCCTCCCTCTCCCTCTCCTCCCTCTCCCTCTCTCCCTCTCCCCCTCTCTCCCTCTCTCCCTCTCTCCCTCTCTCCCTCTCTCCCTCTCTCCTCCCTCCCTCTCCTCCCCCTCCCTCTCTCCCTCCCTCTCCCTCTCCCTCTCCTCCCTCTCCCTCTCCTCCCTCTCCCTCTCCCTCCCCCTCTCCCTCTCTCCTCCCTCTCCCCCTCCCTCCCCCTCTCCCCCTCCCCCTCTCCTCCCTCTCCCTCTCTCCTCCCTCTCCCCCCTCCTCCCCCCTCCCCTCCCCTCTCCCACCCTCTCCCCTCTCCCTCTCTCCTCCCTCTCCCCCTCCCCCTCTCTCCCCCTCTGCCCTCCCCCCTCCCCCTTCCCCTGTCTTCCCCCTCTCTCCCTCCCTCTTCCCCCTCTCTCCCCTCTCTCTCCCCCCTCTCCCCTCCCCCCTCTCCCCTCTCCCTTTCCCCCTCTCCCTCCCTCTCCCTCCCTCTCCCTCCCTCTCCCTCCCTCTCCCTCTCCCTCTCCCCCTCTCTCTCTTATTGTGTGTGTGTGTGTGTGAAATCATGAGGTATTGATCTTTATGAATGTCCCTTATAGTTTTTGACAAAATACTTTTATGTGGATTGTTAAGATTACTTGTGTGACATGTACTATAAAACAAGACGTAGAGTCCTAGACAGACCTGCTTATCTAAAACTGTTTTCTAACAAACTTTGGATATTTAAAATGAGTATCAAGACATTTGTATAGGAAAATATTTTATTCGCCTGTTCTATAGAAAAAGCAATCAGTACTCCTCTAAGTACCTCCTAGGAGCTTTCTGGAGCCTCAACATTTCTTATAAAAACCAGGCACCATCTTGTTATCATCTTAACTCTACATATTCTACTATTGTGGATAATAGCTAAGTGCAGTTACTTGTGCTAGTACACAGTAGCCATCAAATAGTGCTAAAATATTATTTTCAACCCTTATGTATATTTTAGGTCATCCTGGAGGTTCCTAAATAAGTTGCTCATCTCAGTTCTAGATTCAGTACTCTTCCTGCCTGATTATCCAGTTAATCATCTTAGTTCTAGATTCTTTCTGCCTGATAATCCTAGAACCATAATTACTCTGAGGTTGGCATCAAGCCCTACTTTGATAGATTAATTCAATGTAACTGAGGATTATTATGAAGACTAAACTACCAAATCCATGCTTTGGAAATGATAATTGTTTAGTCTGGATATATATATATATAGTTATCTAACCAGGCATGGTGGCTCACATGTTTAATCCTAGCACTTGAAAACCAGAGGCCAGAACTATGAGTTTGAGGCCAGCCTGGTCTACAGAGCAAGTTCCAGAACAGCCGGGGCTACACAGAGAAACCCTGTGTTAAAAAACAAACAAACTATATATATTTATATACATATATGTATATATATACACATACATAGTGTATGTATGTATATATACACACACACATACATATATATTGCTACTTCCTAATATATATTATCCCATAAATTTCCTTTACTCCCCACTTATAATGGTGAAATGCCACTATCAATGGCAAGTGGAAAGTTCTGAGGTACAAAACTCTTCTTAAGGAAAATCACTGATGCTAAAAGTACTAGTAAAAATCCTTTGTTAATATGACATATTAAAGATGACCAGAAGCCTATAAAGAGGCACACAGAAACTCAGTTGAAACAGCCTTCCTATGAATAATTGTTTTTACACATGCAATCTTTTAAGAGTCATTTTACCCAAACAGAAAAAGCTATTGTTTCTGACACTGCTTTATCTTGAGCGTCACTTCATAGTCAGCTCTGAGGAAGAGCTTTGTAGAAATGTTAACTTCTGCCATTTTATGTGGTCTGGCAAAAACCACATGGTCTGTTAAGCCTCCAAAAAAGACTTCGATATAACATTCCATCAGGAAAATGCTTGTCTGTCGCTGGCCCAATATTAAGATTAAATATGATATTGAAGTAAGTCTTTGGATAGTATTATTTCTGTGTTTGTGTGGTACGTTGTATTTTGTAGTCCTTATGAAATAATCACATGTGTGTATCTACTTACATATTTGGCCTAGGATAAATACATAATTAGAAAAGACCAGAACACCTCAAGGGTAACATATAAAAACATTTAAAATCATTTCTTTTCTTCAGACTCTTTCTGAACCCTGTAACATGAATCAAGTCTGAGAATAGTAACTTTGAAGTTTTCCTGTTTTGTAGTAGAAGTACAAGTAAGATGAACATCAAAAGCAATGGTTTTCTAGTAGCTGGAAACATGTATTGGATGAAGAGGAGGATCTAATAGAAATATTTTTATTGAGTACAACGAAAAATATTTGCACGAGACTCATTAGGGCACTTAGTAAATCCATCCCCAATCCACACCACCCCCCAAAAACCTCAGCATATAAGAAAAAGTCATTGATAGTTAATGAAACATATATAGTAGCATAATGACTATGCAACTATATATGTCTTTCTATATACCTGCCTATACCTTTACTAGAATACAGAAATTTTGAGTTTAAATTCTAGTGAACATCTATTATTTTCCTCAACTTGACTTCATATTACATTCTTAATGTTAAAATATATATTATATATATATATATATATATATGTATACTTCTCTGTTTCGTAGTTCAGTAAAACACATGAGCTGTGGCTCCGCTGAATTCTCATTTTTCTTAAGAATATATAAGGCTGTGTCAACCGATAACCAGGGGGAGTGTTTTCCTAGAAATACACACAACATCATCACCAACAAAACCCACCTCAGGTCAAGCAAACACTGAGCACGCTCTTAAGTTCTTTACCCAGTAGATTTTAAAAAAGAAATATACATTCCATTTTTATATTCAAATATCTTAATATCTATAATATGCCACTGCTATATTTAATTTTATGAGAAACATTCTCTCCATATTCAGTTTCTAAAAAGCCTAGTTTCTTGAAATCATCAAAAATGCATTTCAAGGGCTGGACATGTCTCCATGATGGAACTCTTGTTTAACATGCATGAGGCCTTGGGTTTGATCTTCCTAAACAAAAACAAACAAAGAACAAAGAAAAACAAGAGCTGAGGTACAAGACCAAGTCAAAGCTAAATGATAGCAGAGCCTTTCAGGAAGGAAGGGTGGGATCCAGTGCTGACACTGCCCTGGGCAATCACAAGGAGGAAGACAATCTATATTCTTTGACAGTCAGGCTACACGCTGTCCCTAGTTAAAATCCTCTGCTGAGATCAAGCTGAAAGTAAGAAAAAGTGGATCAATTACAAAAACCATTCAGAACTGATGCTATTCATAAGAGCTTGGGGCACTTTCCAAGGAGAGACAAGGCTCCCTCTGAAAGCTCTGGGTTCTCTATGGTGGAGCACAGCAGGAGGTGTGTGAGGAAAGAAAGAAGGCAGAAGAAATAAAGGGAGAGGGTTTTTCAAAAGCAAAAAAGGCAACAAATCCAAGATTCTTTGAGAACCCACAGAAGATAAATGCCAAACAGTGCACCAGCCACAACAAAATCAATAACAAAATGGAGATACATATTCAAAAATCATATGCTTGAAAAATCATAACCAAAAATTTTCACTTTCAAAACTTCATTTCTCTTAATAATAATAATAATAAAAAAGTTCTCATTCTAGGGGAAATCTCTTACAGTTTATATTCTTGTTCCTTCTGATCTTTATTCACCCTCTGCCAACTTTTCCTTGCTTACTCCTCCAGACAGGGCCACTTAAATTCTAAGACTGATTTATGTTATGTGTATGTATGTCTGCATACATGAGTTTATATGTACCACATGTGTACCAGAGCCTCAAGAGGCAGGAAGAGGGTGTTGGATCCCCTGAAACTGACCTTAACAGCTGTTGTGAGCCACCATTTCTATCCTGGGATCCAACAGCGGTACATGCATTTTAACTCCAAGTCCATGTCTCTAGCCTCACAGTCCCATTCTGTATCCCGCACTCTACACCAGAGCCCCTGACTCTGCACTTTAACTGGCATGCTCTGCCACCTCAACTGTTCTTCATTTATCCTTCCAGGACGATACAGCTTGCTCCCTTGCCTCCTGTGAGAGGGCAGCAAAAATGGCTGCCCTCTCTGCATTCACAGGCCTTTACAATGTAATTAGACAGCTTCTACATCAAGAGACAAAGTTTACTTTTCAGTCTTATTGATTTGGACTTTGGGACTTAGGAACAACAGAATTTAACAGAGGTAACATTGTGTCAGTTCTGAGACCACAGCTATTAGGACAATCTTCCGTGCTTCTGCTTTTTCTTCTTTTTTTTTTTCCCTTCTCAGATTCCTGTCACAAATAAGAAAGTAAAAAAGTACATGCTGGCTGGTTCACTGGAAGATGAAAGATCATATGGGACATTCAAACTGTCCCAGATGAGACTGCACACATAGGAGAATACAGACAATATCATAAAGCCAGCCATTAATTAACCTGTCACTGACTGTAAACCTGAGAGGACCCTGCACAGAAAAGCCATAACTGGCTCCTAAAATATCTATCTAGCAAGCCAATGGATTCATGAATGAACAAATTCTTGATTGTTTTAAGCGATTGAATTTGGGAGTATATTAATTTGTAGCAGTTGATAACTGACATACCTTCTTTAAAATTCTTTGGCCATAAGTCACCATCTTAATGAATCATTATACTTTTTTTGTTTGTTTGTTTTTGTTTTGTTTTTCCTTTTTTTTCTTTTTTTAGAATCATTATACTTAAATAGCTCCATTTTAATGGCAGTCTATACTTCTCAGAATACAGTCTTTCTATGCTTTTTTATTTTCTCTTCACATTGTGTGTGTGTGTACATACATACATACATACATACATACATACATACATACAGAGAGAGAGAGAGAGAGAGAGAGAGAGAGAGAGAGAGAGAGAGAGAGAGAAAACAACTGGGACCAAGACTGATTGATTCACACTTCAGCCTTGGTGGCCTGAAACTCACTGTGTAGACTAGCCTGGCTTTGAACCTGGGCAATCCTCTAGTTTCAGCCTCCTAATACTGGGATTATAGGTATCTTCTGCCATCATCCCTCCCTGTTTTAGACAATGTCTCATTGTGTATCCCAGGACGACCTGGAACTCATCCTCCTGCCTCAGCATCCCCAGTGCTGAGAATATAAGTGTGTTCCAGTAGGCCAGTTCCTTTACTATTTACACTTTTATTGCTTCTTCTATTAAAATCTAAGTCCTTGAGAGTAGGTACTTTGGCCTTTTATGTACTTGAATAAACTAACTGTGAATAAATAAGAATCTCACTAAATATTTGGTGAATAAATTAACAAAGGAATTCTTCATGAGAATAGAGAACAAACACTGAGTGTGCATAGCCATCCACTTCACTCACTAATTGATGCTGTCATTATTTAAAAGTATCAACGAAAGAAACAAAACTGCCGATAAATAGGCAATGAATTTTATAGTTAAAAAGAAACACAAATGGTTAATAACAATTTTTTTATTTTATGTACATTTGTGGGTTTGCCTATATTTATATTCCAGAGGGTGCAGATCCTCTAGAACTGAAGTTACAGACAGTTGTGAGCTGCCATGTAAGTGCTGAGAATTGAACCCAGGTCCTCTAGAAAAGCAGCCAATGTCTTACCTGCTGAGCTATCTCTCCAGCTCCATAACTATTTTTTAAGTGCTCAGTATGCCTAGCCATTAGGCAAATGCAAAATAAAGCTTCTTAGAGATACTACCTTATTCCAGTTAGAATGGCTATCACCAATACTGGAGAATTTGGGGCAAGAAAGAAATCCTTTAGTCATTGCTATTGGGTACAAATTAATACAGCCATTCTGAAAAGTAGTTTGGAGATTTCTCAAAGAATTAAAAATAGAACTACTTATTTGACTTGCCTTCTCACTCTCAGACATACACCCAGAGATCTCCATGACCTACCATAGATATTGGTCCCCATATTTACTGATGCTTTACTCCCTATTGCAAAGAATTGGAATCAACTAGATGTCTATCAACAGATAAATGGATAATGAAAATCTGGTGTGTGTTTATGCATATATATGAGTAACTAGTCTCAAAAGAAAAATGTAATCACAAAACTTGCAGGAAAATGAATGGAATTAGAAAGTACACTATTAAGTAAGGTCACACAGTCTCAGAAAGGAAGAAACCCTGCATATCTCCCTCACATGCAGAATCTAGGCAATAATTAGTGTACATATATATGTATATATAGTTATATAGATACAGGCAAATGTACATGTAGATGCACTACAACATGTAGAAAAGGGAAAAGGAAAGGCTAAATGCTAGGGGTAAGGAAGAACTGAATGGCTAGTCTACTGTATAGAGATTTACAGAGTTGTACAGTCTTTGGGTCTGAGAAATTTTTTTATTTGCAATTATTTTCAATATCAAAGTTTAAAATTAAAAAATAAAATAAATAAAGAAATCAGTAAAGGATTATTTTTATGTAAGTTTAACACATAAGAGACCCTAAGTTTCTACAAGTTTCCATCAGAAAACATGTAGATTTAATAAAAACCGTCAGTAAGGTGGCAGTACACAAGCATACAAGAACCAGTAGCCATCTTCTATACCAATAACACACATGGTCAGAAAAGAATCAAGAAAACAAGCAATTCACAATAGCCTCAGACCAACAACAAACCCTAAAATATACCTAACCAAGGGGGTAAAAGGCCTCTACTATAAAAGCATTATTTTTTTAATGAACATGATTATTTAAAAAAAAAAAAAACCCTTGCAAATAAATAATAACATCTTTGTAACTTCCAAACAGAAGAAACTTAAGATGACATAGAGAGGGACCGACCTAGCATGGCCACTGCTTTTTTTAGCTGTAAAGAACAAGGTTATGTTGTCTGTTAAGAAGATAGGTATAAATAGAGATAATCATAAATGAATTATCATTTCTTTTCTCTTAATTGTAGTTTCAAGAATTTAATAAAAAATATATTATTAGTTTATATGTGTGTGAGAGAAAAAAAAAAAAACTTGGAGAGGGTCACACAGCAGAGGGCTTGTGTGGAGGTCACAGGCAGTTCTATGGAGTCAGTTCTCTCTTTCCATCTTTACAAGGTGGAAATTTACATTAAATGCTGGTCATCAGGCTTGTGTGGCAAATGCCTTTACCTGCTGAGCCATGCCAATACAGGTTCCTAGATTTAGTACAGATACGTAAGAATCTGTATGTACATAGGTCATACAAGGAGAAGTCAAACTGCTTAAGGTAACAAAAGAAACTAGAGAGAAATGGGAAGAAAAGGAGGATTTGGGGGGACTTATTCAATGTATAGTATATTTTCATCAGAATATACTCATGTAACTAAACATATATGAATAAACATACAAGAATAAACATAATTTAAAAATTCAAAACTAAAAAAATCATACATTTCTTGGGCGGATCACTTTCTTAACTAGGACTAGAAAATATAAAATATTTTTAGGGAGGATATAACTTGGCATTTAAAAATAAAAATAGCTAAGCCTTGTGGCATATGCCTTTACTCCCAGGTGGATCTCTGTGAGTTCAAAGCCACCCTGGTCTACATAGTGAGTTCTAGAACAGCCAGAGCTATACAATAAAACCCTGCCCATAAACAAACAAACAAACAAACAGGAAATATGAACTTGCCTTCAACTTGACTCAGATATAATGGCTTAATTGTTAGGTAAAGCACAGATCTCTGAGTTATGTGCATTTTGTACTGATGACTAACGACTTCACCATCTTCTTCTAAAAAGAAGCAGCCTTTTGACTGTGCACACTGCCAATCCTGAAACAAAGGAAAATGCTTTAAAACAGTAGTTATTAAATGTTCCAGCATGCATACTAAGGAGAAACCAAGGGACAATCTAAAGGAAATGTCAAATAGAAGTGATTGCTGTCTGGGAGTGTACAACCACGGAAGGTAAAGTACAGAAATGAATATGTTAAATCAATCATAATTGTCAGGGGTGTGTGTGTGTGTGAGAGAGAGAGAGAGAGAGAGAGAGAGAGAGAGAGAGAGAGAGAGAGAGAGAGACAGAAATTATGGTGGCTAGGTTAAGAAGAAGAATACACATAAAATTACTACACTCCCAGTTCCAAAGGCAGTGCCTAGCACACTATAGTTGATCAATAAATATTTGTCTGATTGATGGAAGGCAATGATATGTCACGGACCGCTCTGCCCCACACCTGGGCACCAAAGTGTCGCAGACCGCTCTGCCCCACACTTGGGGGTCAAAATGTCGGGGACCACTCTATCAATGTTGGAACCCACACTGCCAAAAGTTTGGGGGCCAAATTGTTGGAGCCCACACTGCCCCAAGCTGCTCCGGTCTACAGGTCAGGGTTCAGCAAGAGAGAGAGTGAGGACGGACTCGAAGAATGGAGACCAGACAGAGTGTGATTCAATCCCGTTTATTCTTTAGTCTCTCTTCATCTCTTCAAGTCCCTAGTTCCAAGTCCCTAGTTCCTAGCACCAAATCTCAAGTCCTTCTGCTAGTTCTAGTCCTAATTATCTGTTCTAGTTTGCTAGTCTCTTTCCCAGTTCCAAGTTCCAAGTTCAAGTCTCAAGTCTCAAGTTGTCTAGTCCAAGTACCAAGTTACTTCTTCTGTCTGTCTCTGGCCTTTTATATGTCTCACTTCTAAGTCATGCCTTTAAGTTATGCCTTTAAGTCACACCTTTAAATCTGATCTCTAAGTCATACCTTTAAGTCTCACACACCCAAGGGAAGATCCTGAGTATCTAAAACAAGATGGCATCAGAGTGTGCTCAGCTGTTGTAGGCTGTTGTAAACAAGTCTCTTGTCAGGGTATATGGCTCAACATAGCTGCAAGGATGATAGCCACCTTCTGTCGGCTCCCCACAATGATATAAACTGAGCAGATGACAACAAACAATTTTCTATTTTTAAAAAGACTTATTTTTATTTCTTAAAATGATGTGTATGAGTTTATGCCAACAAGTACTGCCTGTGAAAACAAGAAGAGGGTGACAGATGCCCTGAAGCTGGAGCTGCTGGCAGTTGTGAGCAACTGGATAGGAGTGCTGGGGACCAAATGCGGGTCCTCTGCAAGAGCAGCATGTGCTCTCAGCAGCCAAGCCACCTCTTCAGCTCTGATCAACATTATTTAGAGAATGAAAAGCTAGAAAAATGCATCATGGAAGACAATTATAAAATATACACCTGTCACAGTCCTGGTGAGCTCAGCATTAGGAGCTTAACAGGAATGAAGAAGTAAGCATTACTAAAACTAAAACGAAAAGGAGAAGGAGCAGGAGTCTGTATATAAATAATTAGTTACACAACAACCCACAGAGCCATTTCAATAAAATAAAAGTTTATAAATAAAAGCTTCATTGCTCTTAAAACTATACCGAGAACCTGGGCCTGGTAGTGTTCCCTGTAATTCCACCACTCCGGCTAGAGCAAAAAGAGAGGACTCTGAGACCTGCATAAACCTTGCCTAAAACTTTTTTTTTTTTTTTAAAGAAAAGGAGGAGGGGAATCTGGTAAAACTGTCAGCTAGCCAAAGCCCTTCCCATCATAGAAGCTAAGTAAAATTTGAGAACACCGCATTGGGCACGTAGTAAAAGACAGTTTACTGAGTTATCAAATTTTGTCACTACCATAAATGTGTGGAAAATGCTTTTCACTTTAGTTAGTGAACTTGCCAGAAGCCAGATTTCTGTACTGTTCCTTTTGATCTCCAAAAACTAGAGAACCAATGAGGACTGAATTGACTTTATAATAAAATTCTGACTACTTCTCTGTAAGGATATTTAGATACTAACTTTAAGGACTTAATAACATTGATAATTATTCAAAAGATCCACACTAGACATAGAGTAATAACATCACACTATGTACTATGAAAAAGCAAGACTAAAAGTTATTTACATCGAGAATAATTGCTCGCTCTCTTCTGTTTAGCTCCAGTTGACCTAGAAACTACTGTGTAGTCCAGGCTACCTTGAACTCACAGACATCTGCCTGACTCTACCTCCCAACAATGGGGACTTAAAGCTAAAGGCATGTACCACCACATCCAGCTTCTCAATCCTTCTTAAAGGCAAAACTCTCCTTGTATATATTTATATAACATTTTTATTATATAAGTATAATTATTTCAAATATATTTATATATCTAAGACAAAAATTTAGGATACAAATCGCTATAATTCTGCTATCATATTATGATTGTAAGATAATCTTTTCTAATACAAACCATTATAGGAATCAAGTTTTATATTCTAAAAAACACCATTTTCTTTTGGTTTTTAAAATTTAATCTTACAAAATATTTTCTGTTTAAAAAGAAAAAGTGTTGGACATTTAGTTCATTTCCAATTTCTCATCAGCAAACATAATCTTAACATGAATATTGCTTTATTTAAAAGTTTCTCTCCTAAAAAAAATAATTTCTCTAAAAAGAAATTCTAGAGAAAAAGTATAGTTTTAGACCTATTAATATGCATTCCATATTATAACTCAGTGATGCTATTTTATAAGACCACCAATTATATGAAATATAATAATTTTATAATAAAACTTGGTCAAACTATGTTATGAAAAAAGTTGAGGATTGTGAAGAAAGATTTTCTAGTCAAAGTATAGGTACATAAAACATAGTGGTATGTTCATTTTGTGTGCCAGATATAACTGACAGCAAAAACTGGAATTTTAGTAACTTTTATATTAATTAGAATTTCTGATTATACTTTCAGAGATTAACATTTTGCCATATGTTTATAATTTTTGTTACTTTTCATGTGAACTGCCTATTTATTTCCTACTTTCATACTTATTTGCAGACTTGGCAGTTTCTTATTTTAATAAATTATTTTAGATATCAATACCTTTGTAAGCTCTGATGTATGTACTTGTTATTTTTTATTTTGTGTTTGGTTATTTCTCAATTGATGTAAATCCCCCCTTTTTGGGCCAGTACCTCAGTTTATACTTGAAGCAATCCTCCTGCTTCATCCTCTTGAGTGCTGATATTATAAGTATGAATCACCACACCTATCTAGTATTTTTTTTATAAATGGATGCCTTTTTAAACTGATTTTTAAGCTCTTATCATCACTATTGAACTAACACTTGAGCTTTCAGTCAGTCACTAATTATATGCATGGTCACACCATTAGGCCATAAAAGATAGTGGTATTTTTAATCCTAAGAAATTAATATATGACCTTAAATGATTGAAATTAATATTTTAAGTATATCACCAAAGACAAACAGATTATTGCATGTGATATTTTAAATTCTATGGGGCAATGTGAACAGCACCTTTTATTAGCTTTAGTACCATGAAGTTCAAACTTGGGCTTGAGCCAAAAGTTCAACTATTAATGAAAAGCATATACATAGACTATCATTTAGCTTCCCTGTAATCTCTTGGATGGGAACACATCATGGACTCAACAGATACAGGGCTCAGAGTGCACTGTCCTTAACTAGTCTACATGACTTGGCATGTCAATGATTTATAAGGACAAGAAAGAAAATATATAAACATATAGTATTTAAATAGTTTATCTCTCGAGATTGCTGGAATCATGATTCTGCCATGAAATGGCTTTGTTTCAATCCGTTTTGATTACAGCATTATCAGACTCAGGTCCATCAGGCGTTCCTTAGAAACACATGCTTTACATTTACCTGCAGTGGTAAAGGACAATTCAAAATTACACAATATAAGTAAAACATTGAACATCCTGATCTAAAATCATGGGGACCAAAAGTGGTCTAGATGTTACTTTTTTCTTCGGTTTTTGGAAAATCTGTTAATACATAACATGATGTCTCTGAGATGACATCAAAGTCTAAATGTGAGGGTTACTGTTTTTTATGCATGATTTACAGGTAGCCTAAGCATGCAGCACATGCCTATGCTGGGTACAACCATCACATGAAGTCAGGTGTGGAGCTTTGTACTTGTGGTAGCATGTTAGTGTTTGCAATTCAGGGGTGGGGTTGGGGAATTTAAAAATTTGTGCTTTTACATCCAGGATGTCAGCTCATTTTAAAGACAGAGGTTGAAAAGGCAATCCAGACATCCTTTCTGGTAGACAGGAGAAGCTGGGAAAACAGCATGGCAAGATGATGGCAGAGTTCTCAATGCCTTCAGAAGCCTTTCTCTCTAGTAGCATTAGTTTTATCCTGGGTTCTGCTCGATTTTCCATTTAAATATATGCCATAACTACTGGGCATGGTGGCTTTGCTACAATCCTAACATTTGGCAGAAATAGGAGAATGGCAGCAACTTTGAGGCCTCTTTGGAGTAGAGAGCTCCAGGACAGCTGGGGCTGCATAGTGAGATCCTCCCTCAAAATTAAAGCCCTCAACAAAAGCACTAACATGAATTTCTAAAGTGGGTGTTAAACTAAGTCTCATATTTATATTATAATCAATCATCTATAACATAATACACAGTGATGGAACATTATCATTCTGAATTACTCGGACATTTATGGGCTAGAAATAACTTAAGTGTTTCACTTTTTAATTTAAAAAGTGAAGATTTTGGAAGTTACCCACATTTTTTATATTTGTATCATAGTCATGTGTATAGCAGCAGTCCATATTTTGGGGGTCAGCTCTCTCCTTCCACTGTGGGACGTGGGGATTAAACTCAAGTTGTCAAACTTTTACCTGCTGAGCCTTTTCACCACCCTAAATGAACTTTTCTTTTTTTAATGCACCATGTTTAGTATATTAGAAGTTAGTGTGATTTGTGCCAGTGGGGAAACTAATGAAAGAAGTTGTCTATGGCAGACAGCTCCTTTGCAGGCAGTGCTGTGGGCTGATAGATGGCTTTAAAAATCTTGCTGAGAAGGCTAACATTTTTATCAGAGATCTTTCCCAAGTTCTAGTTCTAGAAAAAAAAAAAGCTACAATAGAAAAGAATTCATAAGTTTCAAAAAGAAGTTGGAGGTCTGCCAACCTCCAAACAGAGGTTAACAGGACTGGAAACAACAGGGGAAGCTATAAAAAAGTAAGACAAGTGCCACATGATTGACAGCAAGTGAACACTGGTAAACAGTCACACTGTTCTGACAGTGCACAACATCACTAGGAAATCTTGGAGCAATACCATTTAAAAAGAGGCACTTGTTTTTTAAGATCTACCAAACTTATTGCACACATAATGCTTATTCAACTTGAAATTTTATTTAAAACAGGACTCCCAATCACACAAAGGGTTTTTTGTTAGGTTGGTTGATTGCTTTGTTGGTTTTGGTTTTTATTTTATTTTACTGGCCATGAAGCCAGACACATTTTGAATTAAAAGTTTTTTTTAAAATTACTGAAAAATTGTCTGAATAAATCAATTTGAATGGAATATAGGCCAGGTTGATAACTTGAGGTTTTATGAGAAGATAGAAGTATACTGATTTTGAAATGTTTTTACAATACTAGAAGAGGAAATTTCATGTGTGACATATTTTTTAACAAATAAAACAGCTTGTAATTCTTAGAGTGGGCATGAGGTGGTGCTAGACTCTACCAATTCAAGAGGTTTCCTATAAATGCAAACAACTGTTATTTCACTTGTGGTTCACAGATTTTACTTATTTCATTCATAAGAAATAAGGCAATACTAAAGACACAAACTACAGATTTTAAATTAGTGATCAAAACGAACATACCAATTAAGTTACATCTTTCTGGGTCACTCTGGTAAGCCCTGTCCTCACATTTAATTTTGTTATTAGCAATCTAGGTGAAGAGGAATTAGTAAATGGATGTGCCACAGATGGCAGCATGACCAAGACACCTATGTCACATTTTTATTGGAAGATACTTGCTTTCATTGTGTTGAAGTAAATAAAGAATTGTTAACCTTTTCATCATTAAAGAATACTTTAAAAATAAAAGTTTAAATAGATGATTTATAAAAGAAAACTAATATGGATTATTGTTTAATTGACAGGTTAAATTGCTTAACATTTTGAAAAAGAAACATAACTGGTTCTTTAACCAAAATTAAGACTGAATCACTTTCAATTTGTTTGCTCTATTTGTATCATGCTTATACGATATAGTTATACTGTTTTATAGAGAAACTTGTATATATGTTTCACATGTATATGGCTTATAGACATATAACATGTTGTAAATACATATAGTTTAATACCATGTGTGTGTGTGTGTGTGTGTGGCGTATAATATGTATGTGTGTATGAGACAGGGCGGGTACCTATCATATAAAATACGTTACTAAGATATATATTTAGGCAAATCCAAATTAGGAGTATGAATACAGGCAGCGTTACATCTCTGGGGATACAACTGCTGACTTGTGGACTATTCTAATTTCAGTTGTGATTGACTTTATAGCAAGGAAGTTAAAGCTATTCATCTCTCAAAAGAAAATTCTTGACATTCTTGAACATTACAGACCGTAACTAGATAGAATTCAAGATTAAGAAGAGAAGGGTAACACAGTGTTGAAGTATGACCAGTAACACTCATGTATGACAGTCTCTGTAAAGTGCTTATTTTCCTCCTGTAATTCAAATCTTTTATAAATGTATGGATATATGATTTATAATGCGGCTGCTAATCTTGATGCCTATAGTTCCAAGTACTCAAGGAGGCTAAAAGAAAATAATCACTTGAGCCTGTGAGCTAGAGGACAGCCTGGATAAATATAGCAAGACAATGGCTTTTATAAAGTGAGCAAAAGCATTGAAGGGAGGGAGGGAGGGAGGGCAAGCGAGCAGGCAGGAGGACAGGCGGGCAGGAGGACAGGCAGGTAGGCAGGACAGGGTTTGAACTCTGGCTTCTGCTTGCCCCACTGCAACAATTTTACACATCTACACTGCTCATTTGCTGTGCAATTTCGTACTTCTCTGTTCCCCATAGGCCAAGGTTGCCAACAGGCTTATAGTACTTGAAGACTATTTAGCTGTCTTACTAGTAATTTATTTTGAATTTTCATAACCAAACACTTATTAGAATGGTATAAATATATATAGCATTTATGAAAATAAAGTTGCTTCAAAATAAAACAACAAAAGAACTGCTGCCTGCTGAATGACAAAGCTTCAGATTAGAAACATCAGTCCACACAGGAGTGCATCCAGCGCACCTAGCCCATGCAGCACTGGGGAGGCAGAAGCAGGAGGAGCAGGAACTCAGGGCCATCCTTGATGACACTGTAAATCTGCAGCCAGCCTGGAACAGGCTGTCACAGAAACCCAAAATAGTAATAATTTCAGCTCACTTTATCTAAGAAACACCAGATAGTAAACACAATGTTGAGAAACACAAGGCAAGCATTTCCAAAAAAATTAATATTTATATTAAAGTTATGGATTAAAAAGTTGACAAAATTGGGCTCTCAAGATGGCTCAGCAGGTAGAAGCATTTTCCACTAAGCCCAATGACCTCCAATCCACATAGTGGAAGAAGAGGACCAGTTAGTTCCCACAAGCAGCAGCTCTCTGACCTTCACATACACATAATAAGTGAATGTAAAAGTTGGCAATATGCCAACTTCATTTAATAATTATATTCTTAGAACTTTTAAAAATCTAATTTTCAATTCTGATTTTTGTTCTCTATATGTAAACATTAAGTGGATATATATATATATATATATATATATATATATATATATTATCTATAGCCTGCAGACTAATCTTGGGATGGCCTTTAGACCCTCCTGTTCCTATGATACTCAAGAGCTACCACAGGACAAGCTGGCATCAGGACATAATGAGATAACTCTATCAGCCTCTCAGGTAAGCCTTTCTCCCATTTCCATTCACAATCTAATACAGAAATAGCTTTCCTTCAAGTAGACTTTCCCATCTCATTTCCATAAAAAGAACTGTAGTTGTGTCTTTCTGTATTTAAGAGACTATGTCCCTAGTACTGTGCTATATGCTTTGAAAAAGATTTACATCTTTTAAAATACATAAAATAAAATTATTCCCAAGTCCCATTTAAGGAAAATCAGACTTAAAATAGAGGCTGTTAAATTTACCCCATTTACACAATTATTAGGGGGACAGCCAGGATTTACTCTCAAGTCTGTTTATTCTGAGCTCTTTATCAATTCCAAGAAGACTCTTTTTACAAAGTATCCAATCAATAAATATTTATTATAACAATCATTATAACAATGAAATACTATGCCATACTACCTTGGCATATGACAGCTTATAATAAAATGAAAATTTTGTTAATTCAAGGTCTATATTTTATACTAAGCAAAATAATTGACACAAATTACTTGATTAAAAATTATTAGGAGGTGGTGTGCACCTTCAATCTCAGCACTCAGGAGGCAGAGGCAGACCAGATCTCTGAGTTCAAAGCCAGCCTGATCTACACAGCAAGTTATTGGGCAACCAGAGCTACATAGAGAACCCTCCTGTCTCGAAAAACTACAAAAAAAAAAAAAAAAAAAAAAAAAAAAAAAAAAAAAAAAAAAAAAAAAAAGCAAGAGAGAGAGAGAAAGAAAGAGAGAGAGAGAGAGAGAGAGAGAGAGAGAGAGAGAGAGAGAGAGAGAATTATTTGTTGGACTGAACAAAACAAAATATATTTATATGGCTAATTAATATTATTTATATCTCTACATGATGACTAAAATTCACTTTAGAATTAGGTAAATCATAATTAATCAGGCCAATATTTTAACTTTTACCTTAATTACAAAATACAAAAAGGTTCTATTGGTGAAAACTAATATTGTTGGAACACAAAATATGTGTGAGCATACTGGACAGGCACACCAAATTGCTTAGGGTGTATAGATTCCTAAACAGTCAGAGGAAAATTCCTTAGAGATGATGTTTTAAAATTTTAATATAGAACAAATGTCACTGTCTAGCAATTTAAAGATATAAGGGACTTCAGAGTTCAATAACAAATACAGAGTTGTTATTTGAAACAAGAATGCAGCTCTGGAGAACAATCAGTTCAGTTCTCTAGCAGCCGTTATAGTGTGTGGTCATAACCATTTCCCCCCTTCACAGAGGTCTCCAGGTGCACATTCTTAATGTATCCTAGCAGTTTCCAGTTAATGTTTTATATTTCTGTAGCTATTATTTTCTGCTGAAAGAAAACTAGTAAAAGTTGAGTCTAGAAAGGGAAAACAAAGGAAGAAGATCAATATTAACACTCTACAAATATTGACTTAGCAAAGTGACTTTGTGGTCGTTCTCTCACAGGAATTGATATTGAATCAATGATTTATTTAAGAAGCACCTAGGGAAAGTATTTGTCAAACAAAAAAATTTTACTTGCTAAGGTCCATATTTAATTAATCTATTTATCAAGTTCAAAAACTCAAGAGTTGCTATTTTTAAACTAAAGACCTTATATATAATAATATTCATACTTATTATTTTTACTTTAAAATATCACAACTCGGGTCAGCAAGATAGCTCAGCAGACAAAGATGTCTACAAAGTACACAACTCAAATTTCATCCTGGATCCCACACAGTAGAAGGTAAGAGCCTACTATCACAAGTTGTCCTCTGACCGCCACTTATGCACTATGGCATGCCCATGCTGCCCGCTACCCCTGCGGAGAGATAAATGATAGATCGATAGATAGATAGATAGATAGATAGATAGATAGATAGATAGAATCTAATTTAAATATTACAAATAGATATGCTGCATTCTATAGAAAAAACTCAAATTAGTTCACAAACTCCATTGGTTCCCTGTATACATTAAATGATTATTAATAATCTTAAAGTCAAATACTTTTCAGAAAAAGTTGTATTTGTTCATTTAAAGTACTATACCTTTAAGTTTGGCTCAGTTAACGTTGAGTCTCGGTTACTGTTGGCGCTCATGGTCATTGTGAAAGAAACAGATGTTTTGAACTTTCTAGTTGTTGACAGTAAGGCATGGCTTGTGTCACCTGTAAAGAGTAACTGTCATTTGGTCGCATATATGAAAAGTGATCAGAAGCAGTGCATTTCTAAACATCACCAGGCATACTGTCTATGCATCAATGTCACTCTGTTCTTACTATTAAAATGCAATCAGAGGTTTTATACTGACCAGGCTTTAATGGTCTTTAATTTATGTGCTACTAATATAAGATTCTTTATTTCAATATGTCACCTTTTAGTCTGAAATTTTAGTTTTAATAAAATATAATGAGCCTAACCAAGTAAAGTTCCATAATAAAAATTTTACTCCAGTAGATTTTTACAGCTAGGAATGTCTAGAAATGGTGGCTAATGCTTAGATTCTCAGTTACCTTATCATTGATAACCTGAGATGAAAGGACAGTTTTGTTTGAATTATCATCACCACCATTTCTGATCAGAAAATTATTAGTATTGAGAGTAAATACCTTTACTTGAGAATGTTTCTTGGTCATTTTTTCTGATGATCCTAGGTGATGGTTTTGGTGCTGGTGACGGAACCCTTTCAGGGGACCCTTCGATGTGGCTTCCAAACTGTTGACGCCTCAGTTTACTGTCGGCCTCCAGTCTTTCTAGTGTAGTCTTGAGACATTGCTCACTGGTTGTCATGTATAATTTACAAAACTAAAGCAAAGAGAAAAAAGTCAGCTGGTGGAGAGAACGTCAGTCCTATATTTGGGAGTCAAGGGAGGCAAATAGGTATCAGTAGGCATGGAGGCTGGTTGCTGAAACACATTTCTTTCTTTACTTGGTGCTCATGTCATTTTCCTGAACCAGACTGCCCAGCCCCAAGTGACCTAGTGAAACGTAGCCATCAATCAGTGAGGTCACACTCAGTGAAAACAAATGGTACACCAGGAGAGGTGATTTATTTATTTAATTTTTTTACAGGACACAGAGAATTGCATTTGTTCTAAATAATTTTCATGAGTGCTCCACCATAGAAAAGGTTCATTTCTGAAGGGAGTCTCTATGCTTGTTTGTGTACCTGTACATGCATGTAAATGTATTTTAACTTAGTTGTACAGGCAGAGAAGCCCTTATTCAAAATGCTGGGACCAAGAACATTTTAGATGGCTTCTGATTTTGGAGCATTTGCAGACATATAGTAGGATATCTTGAGGATTCTGAGTCTAGTTTAAAAAAAAAAAAATCACATATGTCTCATGTACTGCTTATATGAATAGCCCAGAGGGAGTTTTGTCTACTATTTTTAGGAGGCTTCACATGTGCTCGCACATGGTCTTCAGCTTTAGATTTTGGAGCATTTCATATTTTGCATGTTCAGATTCAGGATGCTGCCCTACATTATTTTTATATCACCAGATCATAATTGTGGAACTCAAGAGGATAAACTGAAAGTATAATGGGTATACAGCACACAACTGTGCCCTTGCCAATATTAAAAAGATACTCGTATAGTGTCTGGAGTTGATCTTCATGGTACAGGGTTTAGCATGTATGAGGCCCGGGGTTGAATACAACAATAACAAGCCACTTGTTGGATGATGTCTAATCGTTTTACAATGTATGCATAGGTCAAGAGAATCGTTCCATACACTATAAATATATATCATTTTCTCAGTTATACTGTAGCAACATTCAGGAAAATTAAAAGTAATTCCATACAGAGCATGCAAGTTTATATCAATATGGACTTATCTACCTTAATGTAGTCAAACTTTCCATTAGCATTTACACCAGCCAAATTTATTACAGCATTTACTTCTTCCTGAGTCATCTTCTCACCTCTCTAAAAATAAAATAAGATTTATTTTAAAAGTAAGTAATGCTTTGTTATCCACGATGATTGAATTATTCAATAATTCACATATTCACAAAAAATTTTTTCATTTATGATAGTTTTATTATGTAGACCTGACTGACCTGGAATTTCCTATAAAGACCAGGCTGGCCTGGAACTCACAGAGATCTGCGGCCTCTGTCTCCCAAGTGTTGGGATTAAAGGTGTGTGTTACATTGCACAGTTGGAAATACATTTTAATCTCTTCTACAAATAAGTTTGAATATCTGGTTTCATTGTAAGTCAGAATGAGAATTATATTAAGCAATAATGAGATTATATTAAATAAAATTTCACAAAATTTTGTCACAATATGCTTAATTTCCATTTTAAAATTTATATTACAGAGTCTGTACTAATGGATATTAAAGTAAAGTAATAATATCTTCTAAAAGTATTCGAGAAACAAAATAAGATGGGCTCAGTGTTGCACACCTTTAATTTTAGCACAGAAAGGCAAAGGCAGGGGGATCTCTGAGTTCAAGGCCAGCCTGGTCTACAAAGCCAGTTCCAGGACAGCCAGGGCTACACAGAGTAACCTGTCTTACAAAACAAAACAAAACAAAAAACAGAAACAAAATTATTTCTAATTACATTTATACTTATTTTCCTTTACTAATCACATGAAGGACCCATTATGGATTTTCCAAGTTCTGTGCAGTAAAGAATTGCATAGGAGTAAAGGAGACTGAAACATAGTCTCAACATTTTACTTTCTCTTTTATCTACAAAGCATTTTTAATGGAGGATTGCAAATGCTTTATAAATACTGTATGCCACTTATTGCACCTGTTAAGAGAGAATACTTACTTTAATGTGGATTTGGGTAGCCAACGCTTGACTCCAGTTGCTTTACAAATATGCATAGTATAAAAGTCTCCCAGGTCTTACCTTTGTTAGATATTTATGAAGATCAGAGTGTAGAATAGCGCCATCATCATTTACATCTAACTGTTTAAATGATTTTAGCAATGCTGCTTTTGAAGTAGGTTTTTCCTTGCTTAAAATTATACAAAAATCATCAAAATTTAGTTTGGCAGTTTGAGGAGTCCAATACTTATCAATGGTCTTTTGGGATGGATTTCTTCCTGCATGCTGAAGAGCTGTACAATATTTTAAAAAAAAAAAAAAAGCATATGTTACTATAGCATTTGAAATTGATATTTGAGTATTCTTTTTCTTCAATCCCTATATATTATTAAGCAAATCCAATATATGTTAGTGTATATCACCTTTGGTGTTGATTATATAGTTAATTCAATGTATGCTTCATTCTCTAAGCATTCTTTATGCCTACCAGCTAAAGAGACCTGTCAAAGATCAGCTTTGGCACCACAGGGTAAACTGAGTCAGGCAGCAATGTGTGTCATCAACAATTGGGGTCAGTACTTATAACAGCTGACCAGGGTGAGCATTTTCAGGGTTGACAGGGGTTGGTCCTGATAGCAATTGACTAAGGCAGCTGCCTATGGCAGCCAGTGATTAGAGAAAAAAAAGGGGGGGGGAGACAAACACACACACACACAGAGAGAGAGAGAGAGAGAGAGAGAGAGAGAGAGAGAGAGAGAGAGAGTTAGTTAAGGCAAAGGCAGGCTCCAGTGTTGTTTTCTGTTGTTGTTTCTTTTAACACTTTTAATACTCCTTAAGAAAAAGTTTTTTTACTTAGGAAAAAAAGTTTCCTCATAGCCACAAGTTACACATTTTCTAAAAACAATCACCACAAAAACATATTTTTCAAAAACAGATTAAAATCATTACATGGGAGGAAATTACAACAGGATTATTGATTATGTATTCCTTTTTTGAAACTTATATCTCACTAAATTCTCACCTATCTCTTCATAAGCTGTAACCCCAAAGCAATAATTCTTTTGTCAGAGATTAACAAAGTTTAACCAGACCAAGTCTATAGTAGCAAATTTTTCCGTATTCTTGGTTGACAATGATCTGTACTTACTGAGGAACAGACTATCTGTCTTATGCCTTATTTTTAAAGTCTTGATCACCTAGTCTGGCTAATCATCTGCTCTGTGTCCTTATACCCATAATAGAATTGTTTTTTTTTAAATCCATAATCTTTCTATTTCATGGTACACACCAAAAACCCGTGAAGACATCCCTAGATCATAAGATCAAGGAACTCAGGCCCAACCTAAAGTGAGTGCTTTCTCTGATCATTAGCTTGTCCCAAGCCTATTTTTCTTGCTGCTACAGTTCTGTGCTTGTAACACATGAGTGTGCAGCTGTACTCCTTCTCTAAGTCATGCAGCTCTGCCATTCTATAAGGAAGGGGCACAGTCTACTTTTGAATCTAGCTTTAAACTTTCTATCAACTACCCCAACTTCCAAACATTATTTAAATCAAGCTAACTTCTTAAAATTACTATCAGATCAGGAATTCCATAAAATCATTAATTATCTAACCAGCATGATCTCAAGAACTTTCATCTTCCTGTTGATCTGAAGGAAACTTGCCCCACAGAGTAAGCTATCACCCAGGAAGTAATCGCACCAGGTTGTGAGGGTCTCCCAGTTTCCATTCACACCAAGCCAAGAAATAAGTAACATGGCAATGACAAACATGACAAGGCACATCAGTAACAAGAAACAATCCTGGGACCAAGTCTCTGGAGCCACGCCTTTCCAGGTTGAACTCATCTTGGCCAAGCAACACGGTGGGCCCACTGCAGCTCTTCCTGCATGGTGTCTACCAGGGACTTGATATATTAGTGGAAGAATTGAATTGTTTTTCTTCTATTTATTTTCAACCTACATAACTGTCATTATTTGGTTTACTTAAGGCCATTATTTTTGGAGTCAGGTTCTCACACTGTAGCCCAGGCCAGCCTGGGACTCATTTTGTAAATCTGGTTCCACCTTGAGCTTGATGTGACCCTCTCGCCTGTGCCTTTGAAGCAACAAACTTGCTGGGACCAGCCCCTCACCCCGCACCTCCATCTAGTTATCTAAGAACTTTTAGAGAACACACAGTTCACTGAATTTGTTTGGAGAACACGGGGTAACTCCCAAAAGCATAAATGACTACTTTTGCAGGATGGACAAATATTTCACTAAAGGGAAAAACTCATTTGTTTGAGAGTTTTGAAGTCAACAAGATATAGTATCTAAAATGTTTACCAAAGCCAGGTAGTAGGAGCTCCAAAACATCAAACATGTTCCAAATGTCAAACATATGCACTAAAGTATCCATTTGTACGGCTAGTGAGAAGGCTCAACAGACGAAGGGACTTGTCACCAAGACTGACAACCTTAGTTCTCCCTCTAGGATCCACATTGACGGAAAGAGCCAACTCCCACAGTAGTTCTCTGACCTTTATAAGCTTTGGCATGTGCATGTTTGCACAAAGAGGCACACAAAAGCAAGTGTGAGCATATGTGCATGAGTGTGTGCTTGCTCACAGACATGTGTACACACACACACACACACACACACACACACACACACACACACTCTTAACTAAATGTAATAAATGTAATTTTAGGAAGCATCCATTTGTAATTATGACTCTGTTAGAAATTAAGGAAAGCTGCCAAATCTCGAAAAGGGTATCACAGAGAAACAACTGTCATATCGTTTTCCATTTCATTTTTTAACTGTATCTTTATATCTGTAAAAGAGCTACAATCTCAGAAAAGATGTATATTTACATATGTCACACAACACTAAACACAATTATAGACACCTTGTTCAGTTGAATACAAGTGATGTAATGATTTGTGAATGAACTTCTACATATTACTTTTATAACTCTCTATAATTTGCTAATGAGTTTCTGAACCATCAGAAAAAAATTATTAAATTTGTTAAGCTATTATCTGTTTTGAATTGTGTTTTATTATAAAACATTTCTAACTATTTTGGGAAGAAATATATCATATATATGAATCATAAATCAGCACTAAAATGATAATCTGAATTTTCTACAATTTAATATAGTACAGTTTAGTAAATACAAGACAATTTAGAGACATACCCATAAAGAAATAGAAACTAGATCAACATAATAAATACAAATATTTTAATCAATTATTGGGCACTCATTGTACACAGTAATCTATAGGGTGACTTTGTTTTTCCAGAGAAACAAACTGTTTGGGGTCCAAAGTTCTGTGGTGTAACTGCAAATTCTACATTTTTAAAAATATGTTACATCTCACATATTTATTATTACAGTTGTTGTCATTGTTTTTATTACTACTACTATTATTATTTGTATGTGTGTCTACACATGCATGCCACAGGAGAAATATGAAGTTCAGATGACAACTTGTAATTGGTTCTATCCTTCTTCCGTGTGGGTTCTTGGGACTGATCTCAGGTTCTCAAGCTTTATGGCAAGCACCTCTACCTATTGAGCCATTTCTCTGGCCCATGTAAAGTCTGCATGTTAAGTGTTATATTGCTACTTGTAGTGATGACTTCTGTTTGAGAAACTAATAGACTTTCCCATCCTCCAGTTTGTATCAATGCACTGTACTTAGATGACTGAAACAGATACCGGAAGGGAAACAAGAATCACAGTCAACAGATTTAATTTTTTAATATCGTTTAGTGTGTGTGTGTGTGTGTGTGTGTGTGTGTGCGTGTGCATGTGTGTAATTTGTTTTCTCCCTCCACCCTGTGGGTTCCAGGGATGCAACTCCAGTTGTCAAGTTTGACAGTGGATCCCCTTAGCCACTAGTTCTGTCATGGTCTGTGGACAGCAGTTTTCATTGTAGTACCTACCTCTTCTATCTACTTATAAGACCTTTATGGAAATGGATAGCATTGAACTTTTTTTTCTCACATTTTGGATACAGACAAAAGTCTTTATTATGCTGTCATAGGAATAAAGAATAAGTATTTGCCTAGTATGTAAATGAAAAAACCCATAATTCATCTGCCAACAGAATTAGAGAGATAGCACATGCATTTAGGAATCCATTCTCAGTCAACTCCATTACCTAGAATGGGAAATAAACAAGAATCTAAATGAAGTTGTAGTTTGCAGGCTAAAAATCTACGGAGTAGGAAAATATTTTGGTCAAGATATAGGAAAACCATCTTACAACTCTCAGAAATAGAACCTCAGCAAACACCACTTGCCGCTATCTTCAGTAACAAAGGGAATTTTTGTCCCACATCATCCTTATTCATGTGTGTCGTTCTCCTTCCCCAGGTCATTGTCTCACACCCTCCTGCTTAGAACAACCACTCCTACTATAGCCCAGGCTGGCCTCAAAACTAAGATAAACTTCCTGCTTCAGATTCCTGAGGGCTGGGATGATGAACTGTGTCTTCATGCCTAACTACTATAATTACCACATAAGAATCTACAGATGCATTTTTTTTTTTTTCTGAAATGCTGAGGACTGGACTCAGGGCCTGTGCAAATTCTCCTATCACTAAGCTATATCACCAACTTTTTTAAAACTATTAATTTAAAAATAATTGTCTCAAAATAAAGCTAATTATGTCAAAATATGTGCTTAGAAGTAGATAGCTCTACATCTGCAAAGTCTTTACTAACTATAGATGTTTAAAGACTAACATCTATACACCGATCTTTTGCTTAAGGTTTACTTAAGCTTTTCCATGTATCTGTAATGCATTGTGCTATTGTGTCTGACTCTGAATGGAAATGTCAGGCCATATATGTTATGTGCTAAGGGCAGGAGTATACAGGAAAAAGAGCAGTAAGAAAGACACATCCCAATGAACATTATTCCTTTGTTAAAGCTATTTTTAGGCCAACAGTGCAACAAAGAACATTCCACCTTATACCAAAACTCCATGTAGCACTGGAGATGCTAAAACTGTGCATTTTCTCCCATATTAACTGATTAACACATATTAGCACATATTAACTGATTAACAATTCAAGTACTAAAAGCAAGGTGCACTAAAAGTTTTCAACTTAACAAATTCACCATCTATTTTCAAAAGAAAAAAAAAAGGTCATATATTTTGGCAACAGCAGCAAATTGGAGTTTTAATTAACTGAATTTCTACCTATACTATTTAATATATGCCAATTAAATACAAATATTTAAAATTCAAGATGAAAGTTTGCTAATTTTAAAATTATACAAGTCGAATTAAAATTATGCAGATTTTAAAAATTGCTTATACCATGTCCATTTGTTCTTGAACTATTTAATAAATGTCTTTTATTTAGCTAGCAAACATATTTTAATCTTGTCAATTTTAATCATTCCTCCCAAGGAATTTTCTCAGAAAGATCTTATGAATAAAATCCTAAGACATTTCTGCAGAAACATAGCAGAATTTTAGTTTAAGGAAATTACTTCTAAAGATGGCAAAGAATTCCATTTTCTCTGCTCATGCTAGCCTTGATAGAACTAACAGGAGTCATCTGCATTCCTTGCTATCATCATTTACCGCTTGCTGCTAACTTGGAACTAGAGTTACAGACAGTTGTGAGCTGCCATGTTGTCCAAGGGATATGCATATTCATACAGGCAAAATACTCATACATAAAACAAAAGAAATAAATCTTTTAAAAATAGTTTTTAAAACTTCATGCTAGTATGACAAATGACAGAAATGTTTTTATTTTATTATTACAAATATAAACCACCACACCAACAAATAAAAAGCAACAACAAGCCACAGGTCTGCCTGCATTCCCAGGGGACTGCTGGCACCAGGGACAGCTAGGTGGGACCCTACCTCCAAGCCCTCTGCTAGGTCCCCTCAGGACAGACTCAAAAGCAGTGAATTCTGCCTACCTGGTCCTCTGGTCTCCATTTTTCAGGCCACGGCTCTGTAGGCATTCTCTGAGGCCTGCTGGTACCAATGACAATGAGGTGAGACCCCTCACCCCTCAATGCCTTATCTGCCAGGTCCCTCTGGGGCATGTCCAGCAACAGTGAGCTGCACCTTGTCCCCGGTGCTGTTTTCCAGCCCACAACTCTGCCTGCATTCCCAGAAGTCTGCCAGCACCAGCAACAACCAGATGGCTAAAGGCCAGCATAAGAACACAATCAACAAGAGCCAAGGCAATATGGCACCACCAGAGCCCAGCTGTCATATTACAACAAGCCCTGGATATTGTAACACAACTGAAACACAAGAAAATGACCTTAAATCCAGTCTTATGACAATGAGAGAGGCCTTTAAAGAGAAAACTAATAAATCCCTTAAAGAAATATAGGAAAATACAAACAAACAGGTTGTAAAACTGCATTTTGTTTTTTATGTATTTTAATGAATAAAATTGTTCAAGACCTAAAAACGGAAATAGAAGGAATAAAGAAAACACAAACTGAGGGAATCCTGAAGATGGAAAACCTAGGTAAGAAAACAGAAAATACAGATTCAAGCATCAACAATAGAATTTAATAGATGAAAGACAGAACCTCAGGCATAGAAGATATGATAGAAGAAATTGATAGATTGGCAAAAAAAAAAATGTTATATCTAAACAGTTTCTGACACAAAACATCCAGGATATCTGGGACATTTTTAAAAAGATCAAACCTGTCCTTCCGGTCTGGGCCGGAGCACGGAGCAGATCCCAGGCAGCAACTCTGCACCCAATCTCACAAAACCCAGAGGAAGTGGGGCTCCCAAGAGCTCTAACCCGGGTAGTATCTTAGGTAAGAAGCAACACCCACCCCAAACAGAGAGTAACTGGAACGCACTAGGACCCAGGAATTCACTAGATTTCAAACAAGGGTTAGTGCATGTTTTAATGCTCTTTTAATTGTCAAGCTAAAATTGGTTTTGTCTCTTCTACAGCATTTATTGTAAGTTGCATTGACAGAATAATTTCCAATTATGTTAGTGTGTTGAAACCTGGCGTGTCTCTTACGGGGGTCTATCAACCAGCTTTTGTCTCACTGCCCTGGGTATTAGAAAACCTTGATTCTCTGAAAAAAGCTTGAAAGTGCTGAAAGAAGTGAGTTAGTCTTTAAACAGAAGCAAGAGGGTAGCAGACTTGATTATTGCTGGTATAACAGCTTTAATTCCATTAATTGTTAGCACCTCTCCTTCTGCAATAGCATTGACACAGGAGTTAAAACAACTATTTTTGTTAACCATCTAGAAAAAAAATGTTACTAATGTATTGAGTATACAAAAGGATTTATATAGGTATCTGGAACAACGAATGATGCTCTATAACCCATTCAAATTATCTGAAGGAGGTTCAGAGTTCAAGAGTTAGGAGCCATCTCAAGTGTCATGACAAATATCATCTGAGTAGTGTTACTTTTGAAATTCACAATGATTGTCATTATAATTAGAAAAAAGTTTAAAGACACCTGTAGGATATTTGGCATAATCCTAACACCTCTGTGTGTGTGTGTGTGTGTGTGTGTGTGTGTGTGTGTTAACTTTGCATAGTGAGATTATGAATTTAAAGAATGCTGCTCTGTTGACCTTTGATGCAGATAATCCCAATAAAATTATCCATGGCCTGAGCTCAGTATTTCCATTTTGGTCAAATGTCAGGAATGAAATATATAGCTTGATCAGGCTAGCCCTTCTTGTCCTGGGAATACTTTTATTCCTGCCCATTGTGTTAAAGCTTATCTTTAACAATATTAACATGTTGGCAGCCAAAGTACATGGCTTCAACCTGAAAATGGACCCCCCCCCCCCAGACAGAGTTATTAAACTAATAGGCTGGCAAGCCAAGGACAGGTAAGATTCTGCACAGAGACTTATCAACCTAAGACAGAAATGCATTGCCTTAGACAATGCATATTCCATGATGGGTAAGGAAGGCATTCTTGTCAGAACAATTTAAGACAGGCTCAGTCTTGTTAACGAAATAAAAAAGGGGGGAGAAGTGGAGACCCTTTGGGGCTGCTTGGCAAGAGCCAAGGACAAGAAAAGGGGTTGCTTGACAGGAATATGACATTGGCCAAGAACAAGGAAGTAGGCTTCAAGCAGGAATCTGACATTAGACTAGAACAAAGAAGTAATTTCAGGTAGGAGTCTAAATCATAGGCTACAACAAAGAAGTAATCTCAGGCAGGAATCTAAATATTAGGCTAGAACAAAGAAGTAATTTCAGACAGGAATCTAAATTTTAGGCTAGAACAAGACTTCAGACATGAAAATGACCTTGGGCTAGGACAGGGAAGTAGGCTCAGATACTTTGGTCATCCTGATAAGCCCTTAGAAACAGTGATCACAGGAATGTTCAGGTAACTGGGTTTAATACCTTGCTTCTTCTTTGACTATTTGTGTTTATTGAATTGCTTGTTCTTCAACTATTTGCATCTATTGTATTGCTAGACCGTCAACCTAGAACTGACCTTAATACATGCATGTAATCAAAATGTTATAAAAGCATAAAGGAAGAGGGAGTATAGGATAGGGGGTTCTAGGGAGGGGAAATGGGGAAAGGGGATGACATCTGTATTATAAATAAATAAAATATCCAATTAAAAAAAGGGGGAAAAGGAAAAAAAGGCCAAACCTAAGAATAGTAGGAATAGGAGATTTCCAGTTTGAAGGCCCAGAAAATATTTTTAACAAAATCATATAAGAAAATTTCCCTTACCTAAAAAAAAGAGATGCCTATAAATATATAAGAAGCTTATAGAACACCAAATAGATTGGACCAAGAAAGAAAATCCTCCTGCCAAATAATAATAAAAACACTAAATATACAGAACAAAGAATATTAAAAGCCAAAAGAGAAAAAGACAAAGTAATATATAGAGTTAGAGCTATCACAACTACTCCTTACTTCTCAACAGAGACTCTAAAAGGCAAAAGGGCCTGGCAGACAGATGTACTGCAGTCTCTAAGAGACCACAGATGACAGCCCAGACTTCTATACTCAACAAAATTGTCAATCACCATAGATGAAGAAAACAAAATATTCCATGACAAAACTAAATTTAAACAATATCTATCCACAAATCCTGCCCTACAGAAGGTATTAGAAGGAAACCTCCAACTGAAGGTAAATTAGAATCTAAGATACAACCAAAGGTTGATGACCATTTGTCAGAGCCAGATTGTGCTAACCTAGAGGAAGAGGCAGCCGAACATTATGATCCTGAATGGCACTCTTCCCAAGGACCCCCTCCCTATGCACCTCCGCTTCCAAGTGTTCCCCAAATGGAGATGGTGGTTATAGATTCCAGATGGGAGTTACAGGAAAAATACCTGTTCTTAAACAACAAACAGAGTTAGAAAAAGAGTATCAGGACTTAATTAATCAGCTATAAAAATTAAGGACAGGGAAGATGTCTTGAGAGGTAAACTGTGAAAATCTCCCTCCCCCCCCCGCCCCCCAGCTCCTTGCGTTCCTCAACCAGGAATCCAAAGGCACTCCCTGTCCTCTAGCTTAAGATTAGCCACATATCATCCAGAGAAGGGAGATGCTGAGGCTTTTCCTGTATCAGAGACCAGAGACAATCAAGGGGTTGCTTGGAGACATCACACAGGGTTTAATTTTCAAATTATTAAAGAATTAAAAAAATGCAGTATCACAATATGACGCCACTGCTGACTTTACTCTTACAATTTTAGAGTTTGCCGCAGAGGAGTGGCTGACTCCTGGCAACTGGAATACATTAGTGAGAGCAGTTCTTAGTGGTGGTGACTATCTTCTTTGGAAATCAGAGTATCATGAGAATTGGAAAGAAACAGCTAGGAGAAACATTCAGGCAGGCAATGGTTGGTCCTTTGATGCCTTAGTAGGAGAAGGGCAATTTGCATCTAGTGATAACCAGATGCAATATGACCCAGGATTATTCGCTCAAATTCAAAATGCAGCAATGAAGGCTTGGCGTAAACTCCCAGCAAAGGGAGACCCTGGTGCATCCTTAACAGCAGTCAGACAAGGGCCTGATGAACGATTTTCTGATTTTGTTCATCGATTAATGACAACAGCAAGGAGGATTTTTGGTAATGCAGAGGCAGGTGTAGATTATGTGAAACAACTTGAATATGAAATGCCAATTCTGCCTGTCAAGAGGAAAAAGACAGACCTTACAGGGTATATCAGACTCTGTTCTGATATAGGTCCCTCCTACCAACAGGGGTTAGCTATGGTGGCTGCCATGCAAGGACAATCAGTAAGAGATTTTTTAGCTAGTAGAAACCAAAAGGCCTGTTTTAAATGTGGC
The DNA here is from genome assembly GCF_011762505.2 of Arvicanthis niloticus. Lineage (NCBI taxonomy): Eukaryota > Metazoa > Chordata > Mammalia > Rodentia > Muridae > Arvicanthis > Arvicanthis niloticus. The sequence continues at coordinate 51,417,282 of NC_047662.1, forward strand.
AAGCCTAGACACTTTACAAGAGATTGCAAAAGCAGAAAATGAGTTAAGCCAGAGACAGCCCAGAAAACAGGCTGGGCTCTGCCCACTTTGCAAACGTGGAAGGCATTGGGCTAGTGAATGTAGGTCCAAAAGAGATGCACAAGGTCACACCCTTTCCCATAATCAGGGAAACGGGAACAGGGGCCAGTTCCAGGCCCAGAACCAACACAAGCCAAAACAGGCTTATGGAGCAGTCAGTTTCTTACCAACAAACAACAATCCTTGTCTGAACTTCGTTGAGCAACACCAGGAACTAGACCTCAGTTCTGCCACCTACATAGTTTTAACCCCAGAAATGGGACCTCAGGCCTTACCCACAGGAATGTTTGGACCACGCTATCCAAATGTGTTTGGCCTGATAATGGGAAGAAGCAGTACTACTATGCAGGGACTACAAATTTTTCCTGGAGTAATAAATAATGATTACCAAGGTGAGATTAAGGTAATGGCACAGGCAATTCAGAATATAGTCACAATTCCTACAGGAATGAGGATAGCTCAACTATTGTTATTTCCATTGTACCCTACTAATCACAAATATAAAAGTCCTAAAAGAGGGGATCAAGGCTTTGGTTCCTCTGATGCATACTGGGTACAGCCTATAGTTAAACAAAAACCTATGATGACACTATGGCTGGATGGAAAGGCATTCCAAGGCTTGGTTGACACAGGAGCTGATGTGACTACCCTAAAACAAAGTGATTGGCCTGCCACCTGGCCTCTGACCCCAACCTTAACCAATCTAAGGGGTATTGGCCAAAGTCAAAATCCACAACAAAGCTCTAAGGTGCTGATGTTGAAAGATAAAGAAGGCAATACAGGAAATATACAACCCTACATCATCCCAGGCCTTCCAATTAATCTCTGGGGCAGAGATCTGTTATCCAAGTTGGGATTGATTATGTGCAGCCCTAATGAAGTAATCACGGCTCAAATGATAAACTCTGGATTTTCCCCTAAGGAAAGGATTAGGAAAAAGTGAAGAAGGGACTATCTAACTTGGATCAGGCCATAAAGGCTCATGAGTTACATACCTTAATTCTAAAACTTTAAAAATTATGTTTAAAATTACCAGAGAACAAGCTAGACAAATTGTTAAACAATGTCAATCATGTGTTACACTTTAACAGTTCCTCATTTGGGCGTAAATCCAAAGGGACTGATACCAAACAGTATCTGGCAAATGGATGTTACTCATTGTAATGAATTTGGCAATCAAAAATATATACATGTATGTGTAGATACATACAATGGTTTCGTTTATGCGACATTATGATCTGGAGAAACAAGCAAGCATGTGATCATTCATATGCTTACTACAATTGCTCTATTGGGTGTGCTTAAACAGATAAAGACTGACAGTGGCCCAGGTTATACAAGCTCAAGTTTCCACCAATTCTATGAAAAATTGAAAATACTACATAAAACAGGTATTTCATATAATCCACAGGGCCAAGGTATGGTAGAAAGGGTTCATCGAACCATTAAATGTCAATTTGAAAAAATTAAAAACGGTGAATGGTACCCTACCAAGGGATCCCCCAGAAATATCCTTCATCGCATGTTCTTTATTTTAAATTTTTTAACTTTGGATTCTGAAGGAAAATCCGCTGCAGATAGATTCCAGCATCCTGATACCAAAAAGAATTTTGCAACAGTCCTCTGGAAAGACCCGTTAACTGGAACGTGGAATGGGCCAGATCCAGTGCTTATCTGGGGAAGAGGTTCTGTCTGTATATATTCCCAAACTGCAGATGCCACATGCTGGCTGCCAGAGAGACTGATTAAACAAATAGACAACAATAACAAATCCAGGGAGGAGAAACCCTGAGAAGCGTATTTTTTCTTTGCAGGAAACAAAAGATGCAGGAAGCATCTTTGAAGACGCTTCTCAATTACCTTCAAACTGAAACAGATCAACCAGCAAACATGACTTGGGAAATCCTCAATGTGGAAGGAGACATCACCACCTGTACCTCCAGGGTGAATCTATTGGACTCTTGTTTCCCCAACTTATGATTTAGAGGGGAACATTGTTTAGACCCAGGAGAAAAACCACTACCACAGTCACTATAGTTGTTTTTTGGGTTTGAGATTGACTAGAGCAGGAACAGGGATTTCCTTACTTGTTTTGTTAAGATCAAAGCTATTATCAGTTCTGTATTTCTATAGATTTAGATTCTGCTATAACATATTTGTAAACAGAATAGAAGAGGATTATACCTTTTACTCCTCTGATAGAGGGAGTTGTGTGTTGCCCTAAAAAAAGAGTGTTGCTGTTATACTGACTGTTCAGGCATTGTTAAATCTCATATCTCTCAGGTCCATGCTGTTCAACAAACTGATGGCTTTTGTACGAAACCCATACAGGTCCATTATTACAGGCTGGAAGTAGGGGATTGTAAAACCTCTGCCATCAAGACTAACGAGGATTATCCCCTAACTTACATGCTAAGCTGGATAGCCAATGCTGGGTAAGAGAACACTTCAAGACCCTTGCCCCTAAAAAGGGAGGCCTCACCATCCTAAGACAGGAGCCCAACCAATGGCTGCTGAGTATCCAAAGATGGGAAAGGGAGGCTGGGGTCCTTTGTTCCAACCTAAAACAGGCACGGTTTCCATAAGTTTTCCCAGCTGAAAAAAAAAAAAATTAAAAAGGGAGACCTGTGGGGGAGCTGGCAGAAGGCGGCTATGATCCTTGCAGCCATCTTGAGCCATATACCCTGACAAGAGACTTGATTACAATAGCCTACAACAACTGAGCACACTTTGATAACATCTTGTTTAGATACCCAGGATTTTCCCTTGGATGTGTGAGACTTAAAGGTCGTGTGTGTGACTTAAGGTCGTGACTTAGAGATCAGATTTAGGGACAAGACTTAAGGGCATGACTTAGAAGTGAGACATATAAAAGGTGAGAGGCAGACAGAAGAAATTATTATTAGGTATTAGGCACTTGGCACTTGGAGGAAGAACTTGGAAGTAGTAGTAGTAGTAGTAGGCACTTGAGACTCGAGACAGGCAACTAGGAATTAGATACTTGTACTTGAGTCTAGGAACTTGGAAGAAGAACTTGGAACTAGGGACTAGAAACTCAAGACTTAAGACTTGGACTAAGAATAGAGACTGAAGAATAAATGGGATTGAATCACACTCTGTCTGGTTTTCATTCCTCGAATCCATCCTCACTCTCTCTCTTGCTGAACCCCGACCCGCGGACCGGAGCAGCTTGGGGCAGTGCAGGCTCTAACAATTTAGCCCCCAAGGCTTTTGGCAGTATGGGTTCAAACATTGATAGGGTGGTCTTAGGCATTTTGACCCCCAAAACGTGGGGTAGAGCAGCTCTCAACATTTTTGGTGGCCAACGTGGGGCAGCTCGGGCCGCAACACTTGGGCCCCCAAACATGGGGCAGAGTGGTCCTCAACAGTTAACTACAACCAAAAAAACAGGGAATAGTTTCATACTAGGAAATCAAAATGAGGGAAGCACATATGCGCGCGCACGCGCGCGCGCGCACACACACACACACACATATACACACAAACACACTACCGCCACCAAAATCAAAATAACAAGAATTAGCAATCATTGGTCTTTAATATCTCTCAATATCAATAGACTCAATTTCCCAATAAAAAGTCACAGACTATCAGAATGGATGCAAAAACAGTATCCATCATTATGCTGCATAAACACACACACACACACACACACACACACATACACATACGCCTCAACATCAAAGACATCACTTTACAGTAAAGGGCTGGAAAAAGATTTCCAAGAAAACAGACCCAAGAAGCAAGATGGAATATCTATTTGCATATCTAATAAAATAGACTTCCAACCAAAATTAATCAAAAGAGATGGAGGATACTTTATACTAATCAAGGGAAAATCCACCAAGATGATGTTTCGATTCTAAATATCTATGCTGCAAATGCAAGGGCACCCACATTCATAAAAGAAATATAACTAAAGCTGAAATCACACACTGAACCACACACATTAATAGTAGGAGACTTCAACACTGCACTTTCACCAATGGACAGGTCATTCAGACAGAAGCTAAACAGGAAAATAATGGAACTCACAGATGCTATGACTTAAATACACCTAACAGATATTGATAGAACATTTTACCCAAACACCAAAAAATACACCATCTTCTCAGCACCTTCTCCAAAATTGACCATATACTTGCTCACAAAAGATGACCCTCCATGCCACAAGGGGAGCATGTTTCACTAGTTCATAGTAGAGTTATTTGTGATAGCCACAAGCTGGAAACAACCCAGATGTCCCACAACAGAAGAATGGATACAAAAAACGTGGTTCATTTACACAATGGAATCCTATTCAGCTAATAAGAATGAGAACATCCTAAGTTTTGCAGGCAAATAGATAGAACTAGAAAATATCGCCGGGCAGTGGTGGCGCACCCCTTTAACCCTAGCACTTGGGAGGCAGAGGCAGGCAGATTTCTGAGTTCGAGGCCAGCCTGGTCTATAGAGTGAGTTCCAGGACAGCCAGGGCTACACAGAGAAACCCTGTCTCGAAAAACCAAAAAAAAAAAAAAAAAAAACTAGAAAATATCATTTTGAGTGATGTAACTTAGACCCCAAAGGGCATGCAATGGTATACTCACTAATAACTAAAAAACAAGTACAGAATACCTAGGATACAATCCACAGAAGTCAAGATGGTTAACAAGCTGAAGGGCCCAATTGAGGACACCTCACTCCCATTTGGGAGGGAGAAGAAAGAAATCACAGGAAGGGAGAGGGAGGGAGGGACCTGGGTGGAAAAAGAGACAGGGAGGAGAAGAGGAGAACATGATCAAGTATTGGGTTAGGGGGAACAGGACTGAACCCCTGATGGCCTGCAAAAAGAATAGAAACAGGCAACGTTGAGGAGTAGGAGGTTGGGGAGACCTTCTAGAATGTACCAGAGACCTGGGAGGTGAGAGACTCTCAGGACTCAAAGGGAGGAACCTTAGATGCCCTATAGTGAGGAAAGGAAACTTGTAGAGCCCACCTCCAGTAGAAAGACAGGGCATCAAGCAGAGGGATGGGGTTGCCATCCCAGTCAAAAACTCTGACCCAGAATTGTTTCTTTCTGAAAGAACTGCAGGGATTAAAAATAGAGAAGAGTCTGAGGAAAAGGAGGTCCAACAACAGGCCCAAATTGGGATCCAGCTCAAGGGGAGGCCTCAAGACCTGACACTATTACTGATGCTATGGAGCGCTCACAAAAAGGGGTCTATTATGACTGCCCTCCAAAAGACCCAACAAGCAGCTGAAAGAGTCAGATGCAGATATTTACACCTAACCAATGGACAGAAGCTGGTGATCCCTGTGGTTGAACTAGGGAAAAGCTGGAAGAAGCTGAGGAGGAGGGCAACCCTATAGGAAGACCAGCAGACTCAACTAACCTGGGCCACCGAGATCTCTCAGACACTGGGCCACCAACCAGGCAGCATACACCAGCTGATATGAGGCCCCAACACATATACAGCAGAGGATTCAACCAGAGAAGATGTCCTCAACAGACTGGAGGCCCCAGGAAGTGGGGAGATCTGGTGTGGTAGGGGTGGGCATGGGAACATCCTCGTGGGGTCGGGGAAGGTATGGGATATGGAACAGTAGTCAAAGGGTGGACTGGGAAGGAGATAAAGTCTGGACTGTAAAAAAAAAAAAAAAGATTAAATAAAAAATAAAAACTAAAATAAAAGAGAAAAAATGTCTTGGAGAGATCAGGGGATACAGGGCATATACCTAAACACAATAAAGGCAATATACAGTAAGACAGCAGCCAACATCAAATTAACTGGAGAGAAACTTGAAGCAATTCCACTAAAGTCAGGGACAAGTCATGGCTGTCCACTCTCTCCATTTCTATTCAATATAGTACTTGAAGTTTTAGCTAGAGCAATAAGACAACAAAAAGAGATCAAGGGGAATACAAGTTAGAAAGAAAGAAGTAAAAGTATCACTATTCATAGATGATACGGCAGTATACATAAGTGACCCCAAAAACTCTACCGGTGAACTCCTACAATTGATAAACACCTTCAGCAAAGTGACTGGATACAAAATTAACTCAAAAAAAAAAAAAAAGAAAAGAAAGAAAAGAAAAATCAGTAGCCTTCCTTTATACAAATGATAAACAGGCTGAGAAAGAAATTAAGGAAGCAACATCATTCACAACAGCCACAAATAATATAAACTATCTTAGTGTGGGCTGGAGAGGTGGCTCAGTGGTTAAGAGCACCGACTGCTCTTCCAGATGGTCCTGAGTTCAATTCCCAGCAACCACATGGTGGCTGTAACGGGATCCGATGCCCTCTTCTGGTGTGTTTGAAGACAGAGACAGCGTACTCATATACATAAAATAAATAAATCTTAAAAAAAAAAAAAAAAAAAAAAAAACTATCTTGGTGTAACTCTAACCAAGCAAGTGAATGACCTGTAGAACAAGAGCTTCACATCTTTGGAGAAAAAGGTTGAAGAAGATTATCAGAAGATAGAAAGAGCTCCCATGCTCATGGATCAGGATTAACATAGTAAAAATAGCTATCCTACCAAAAACAATCTACAGATTCTAACCCAATTCCCATCAAAATTCCAACACAATTCTTTTTTCTTTAAGATTTATTTATTTATTATCTTATGTATGTGAGTACACTGTCACTGTCTTCAGACACTCCAGAAGAGGGCATCAGAACCCATTGCAGATGGTTGTGAGCCAACATGTGGGTGCTGAGAATTGAACTCAGGACCTCTGGAAGAGCAGTCGGTGTCCTTAACCACTGAGTCATCTCTCCAGCTCCCAACACAATTCTTTACAGACCTTGAAAGAATAATTCTCAACTTGATATGGAAAAACTGAAACTCCAGTATAGCTAAAACAATCCTGTACAATAAAGAACATAGTATCACCATCCCTGATTCCAAGCTGCACTACAGAGGAATAGTAATAAATATTGCATGGTATTATTGGTACACAGACAATTTAATCAATTGAATCAAATTGAAGAACCAGAAGCAAATCCACACACCTAAGGACTCTTGATTTTTGACAAAGAAACCGAAACTATACAATGGAAAAAAGAAAACATCTTCAACAAACGGTGCTGGTCTAACTGAATGTCTGCATGTAAAAGAATGCGAATAGATCTATATCTATCATTGTGCACAAAACTGGTCCAGGTGGATCAAAGACTTCAACATAAAACTGGATACACTAATCCTGTTAGAAGAGAAGTGGAGAATAGTCTTGAATGCAGTGGCACAGAAAATCTCCTGAATAAGATACCAACAGCTCAGGCACTAAGATCAACAATTAATAGACGGGACCTCCTGAAACTGAAAACCTTCTATAAGGCAAAAAAACATCAAAAGGACAAAAAAGCAGCCTACAGATGGGAAAAGGTTTTCACCAACTCCACATCTGACAGAAGGCTGACATCCAAAATACATAGAACTCAAGAAGCTAGACATCAATGAACCAAATAACACAATTAAAAAATGGGGTAGAGCTATAAACAGAATTCTCAACAGAGCAACCTTTAATGGCCATGAAATATTTAAAAGAAGTGTTCAAAGCCCTTAGTCATCAGGAAAACACAAATCAAAACAATTCTGAGGTTCCATCTTACACCCACCAGAATAGCTAAGATCCAAAACTCAAGAGATAGCACATGCTGGTGAGGATGTGGGGCAAGGGGAACACTTCTTTATTGCTTGTGGGAGTGCAAGCTTGTACAACCACTTTGGAAATCAACTTGGCAGTTTCTCTGAAAACTGAAAAGAGATCTACCTCAAGACCTAGGAATCCCATTCCTGGACATATACCCCAAAGAAGCTCCACCATACCACAAAGACACCTGCATAACTATGTTTATAGCAGCTTTATTCATAATAGTCAGAAACTGGAAACAACCTAGATGTCCCTCAACTGAAGAATGGATAAAGAGAAGGTGGCGCATTTACACAATGGAGTATTATTCAGCCATTAAAAACAATGACATCATGAAATTTGCAGTCTAATAGAACTAGAAAATATCATCCAGAGTGAGGCAACTCAGACCCAGAAAGACAAACATAGTATGTACTCACTTATAAGTGATTAGTCATAAAGTACAGGGTAACTATGCTTCAAACCACTGACCCAAAGAAGCTAAGTAACAAGGAGAACCCAAGGGTACAAGCTTGAATCTCACTGAGAAGGGGACATAGATTAGACACTGGTGGTGGATGAAAGGAGGGGACTGGATGGGGGAGGTAATGACGATGGAAACAAAGAATGAGGTGGAGGGAAGACAGAAGGAGAGAGTACTAGGAGAGACTACTGTACTGGGGGAGGCATCTCTAAGATGAGCTAGAAACCTAGCACAATGAAAATTCCCAGAAATCTGTGAGGGCAACCCTAGCTAAGACTCCTAGCAATGGGTGTATATAGAGCTGGAACTGATCATCTCCTGTATTCCAATGAAGGATGAGACACCACCCAGACACAAAACCTTAAACCCACAATTTGTCCTGCCTATAGCATATGCAGGGGTAGGTAATGAAGTGACTGGCCCAGCTTGAGACTCATGCTATGAGAGGGGGCCCATGCCTGACACTATTGATGATATTCTGCCATACTTAAGCAGACAGGAGCCTAGCATTAACATAGAGGGGTTTGCCCAGCAACTGTTGGAAGGTGATACAGAGACCTACAACCAAACACTGAGTAGAGCTTAGAGAATCCTGTGGAAGAGGGGGGGTTAAAGGATTGAGGGAGACAGAGGGGTCAAGGACAAGAAAACCTACATAGTCAGCTAACCTGGGCCAAAGGGGCTCCTGAAGACTGAACTACCAACCAGAGAGCAGGAATGGGACAGACCTAGGCCCTCTGCACATATGCAGCAGATGTGCAGCTGGGTCTTCATGTGGGACTCCTACAGTGGAATCGGGGGCTGTATCTGACTACACTGTCTGCCTTTGGATTCCTTTCCTCTAACTGAGCTGCCTTGTCTAGCCTCAGTGGAAGAGGATGTACCTAGTCTTGCTGTGGCTTGATATGCCAGGGCTGGTTGATGTCCATGGGAGGCCTCCCCTTTTCTGGGGAGAAAGGGAGGAGAGGTTGGGTCGAGGGGAGACAGAAGAGGGGGAGTGAGAGGAAAAAACTGGAGAGGATAGGAGGAAGGAAATTTTAAATTTAAAATTTAAAAGTAATAAAACAATAAATTTAAATTAATTTAAATTTAAATAAATGTAAAAATTTTAAAGTAATAAAAGAAGGGAAACAATTCAATTAAAAAAACATCAACAATACCAACTCTTAAGTAGTAACTGATGGAAGCTTTAAATACACAATCCTCTAGATAGATAGATAATATATGTAGATAGATAAATAGATAGATGAGAGGGAGAGAGAGACAGAAAATTTGGAAGTCCCTAGAATATGTAACTACACAATCAGCTATTGTTTCTTAAAGTTCTTCTGCTTGTTTCACTGTGAAATTGGAATGATTTGATGACGTAATTTTAATTCAAACTTTTCATTCTATTAACTTCAATAAATAATGGAAAATGTTCAACTTCAAAAAATTTACCTAGGTAAAGTTGATCTTTAGAAATAATGTTTTCCAAGCTGCTTTTGAAGATAGTTAAGTAGGCGGCTCTACAACTCATATAAAATACCTCCTGTTCGGTAAGTGGGATTGTCTTTGTTCGAGGACTCCCTGAAAGCACTGACTTCTGAGTACCCACAGCTGCATCACTTCCAGGACTGCTGGCCATTCTGTTAGATAGAAAATGATGAAAAATGTTTACTTTAGTTGATGTAAATCACCTAAAACGCAAATGTGCCACCATGGGGTGGCATACTAGGGTATTAAAGTTTTTATATATAGAATAAAAATGATAAATATTATAACATCTCTATGAACTTATCAGTATATGTTAAGTAGAATAAGTCCTTAACAACTGATTTCTAATTATATACATACACTTATGTATATAATTTCTCAAATATTCAATGATATCGCAAAGAACAATGATGTAGCACAGTGCAAAAGAATCAGAACAAAGAAAATGCGTACATGGATCAACTCAATATAAGACTTCAGGGGAGACTTCACAGGGTTGTTAAGATTGCATCAGTTCACACTTGTTAAATATACAGAATACTTCAGGACAGATAAATGCTAAAGAAAACATACATGGAGTGAAATTCCCCAACAGTGAGATTTTTTATGCAAATCAACTGCAGTTGGACCCACCCTCCACTGCAGGATTAACTATCATTTCATTCCCATTTCTATGATACAGTTCATGTCAAATCACTGAATATTTGAAGTTTCACTGATTATATTGGGCTTTATAGAGTTCCTTTACTAGTAATAAGATTTAGGGTCTATACAGCATGTCTGCTCATAAGACATTAATGTACAATCAAACATCTTATCTCATCCTTTACTACACTGACCAGGCACTTTTTGCCCATTTTACAGATGATGAAATTGAGAGACAGAGTTGTCACCTAGTCAGCAATAAGTTGTGAAATTTCAATAGTTTCTTCTTTTAATGTGGATGAAGGCTTATTGAACAAAGGTTACTATGGAGTGCAAAATTGTTCTGGTGGTCTAATGGCTTCCAACATTACTTTATCCTGTGTTGACTTCTAAAAATACATTCCAATCTAATAAACTGAATAGCTCAAGTTGAACAATAAGATGACACAGGTAGGGTCTCCTTCAGGACTCATTGGATTCTTACTCAGGAGGCCCAAATCGCTGGCACCTTCTTGAATTATGTAGGTCTTTTACACTTGGGAAAGAAAGATAATAATCGCTTATCATGGATGAAGTACCCTATTTATAATACACAGACCGCCTGCCTGACACTTTCATATTACACCAGATTTAGAAGGACCCCATAGGGATGTGGTGTCACAGTCTGGTTACTGCAAATTGGCATCACCATAATTAAACATCGGTTTTAAACACATATGTGTGCACACCATCTCACAAACATGAAAGAAAACTATTCCAATAAGGAAGAACAAGCACTCGGTTTACAGCAAGCAATTTAAAAACATTTTTAAAGGATCTTCTTCAAATGCTCTTTCCATATAGGGTTATTCTCACATGAAAATCCCAGGGCAGAAATGTTCCAGAATTCTATTCTTTCCCTTTCTGTGAAGAGAGCCTAAACTGAAGCTTAAATAAATGTGTAATTGCACCCCTAGGGCTCGGAAACCACCTTTTATTTAAAATTCTAGCCCAAGTCTGAGACAGGGGCCTGGAGAGTATATTGTAGCAAACGGCTCCATAAATAACCAGGCACACAATAAGCAGGAAAAATAAACTGTTAAAAGCGCCTAAGGCGTCTAAAGGCCCGAGTGAAAACAGAGAGCCATCCAGTCACCATCGCTGCTCCATGTAACAGTCACAACTAATCCCAGACAAGCTCTCTCCGTTTTCTTTTTTATTCCTCTGGCCACAGTGCTGCATTCCCTTTTGTGTTTCCGGGCGTGCAATGACTGGCTCTAAGGAGGATACAGAAGTAAACGTAGCAGATGAGAGAGGCAGCCGCACAGTGAGGAGCAGAGTGAGCGATAGAGCAAGAGAGAGGGCTGGTTACTACCTAATTTCAGCTCACAAACCAAGAAGAGAAGCCAGTTTTCTTTAGTAGTTCCGCGAACCTCTCAGCACAACCGGACAGACAGCCTTTTTTAGATTACCATAGCAACTGCGCCTCTTCGCCACCGGAAGTAAGAGACAGAGCACTTTCCAAACGCTCCGACCAGAGATCTGTGGACTATTGACCCAGAGAGAACAGTCATGGCATTGTAGCTTATCTATTGCGAGGCTGGTATGTCCAGAATAATGGGGGGGGGGGAGGGGTCGTGTGCTGCACGCGGCTGGGGCTAGATGGGTTCTGGCCTTAGACTGCCTGCACCCCCATTTCCTTGCACACGTTTGGGCTCTTTCTCGCGCGGAGGCTGTTTCCGGCGAGCTGCATTCGGTGTGACACCTCATCCAGTGCTTACTACGCGGGCTTTTTACGCTTCCGCGTTTGCGGTTTCTCAATTGGTTCTATGCAGCAACGGAGTCCCGAAATGCCGTAGGTATTCCTTCCCTAGACGTTGCTGTTTTATGGGCCTTCTACGAGCAAAAAGAGTATGCAGGAGGAGCATGTGGCCCCATGGTTACCTTGTTTTTTTCTCTTTCTATAAACTTGTCTCTGTTGACAGCATCGGGGTGCTTGGTATTCCCAGCCCACCTCTACTCTTCCAACACTTCTTTGACTTTCAAAACCTCCCATCATTGTGTAAGCTGTAGGCTAAATTTGAGTAATGTCTAACTTGAAATAACTTAGGGTTAACAGACTGAGAATGAAATAGTATATTAAGTAAATATGTCTCTGTAATTTGTAGAACTTTTAAATGCTTAAGTATTTGTGTAGTGCATTGAAACTCGAGAGAGATTTCATGAACTGAATGGATTTCGGTGCCTAGATTTCTTAAGATTCTCACTTAGCACCTCAATAATAAGTAATTTGCTTTTCTTATTTTTAAAAATAAGCTTGAAAAAAAATAAAAATTAAGTTTGTATTGGATCATCTTTAAATTACAACCCAACCCCAATAATGTGATTACCGGAAATGACCATAGTAGAGATGGGTATTGTGCTAGACGATCTTGTATTCTCCTACCTTTCGGCTATCCTATATAGGATAAATAAAGCACAGTTAGCGGTTATATAAAAAGTTTTTTAAAAGGTCTTTAAAGAATTTGAGGGAGAAGGAAGGGCTAACTCTTGCAATACTTATTTGGCTACCTCCTGTGCCAGGCTGATTTAGATACTTCCTATTAGGGTAACATTTTTTTATTTGAGTAAAAGGCAGAATAAAACTTTAGCAGGAATACTTGAGTTAGATGTGAGCTGACATAAAAGAAGGAGGACCTTCAGAAATAGCAATCTACATTTATTGACTCTTACCATTATAAAAAGATTTGTCTTTTACTGCATTAGAAAAATGTCTATTATCACATTGCTGGCAAAGATGGTGGAACATAAAATAATCGGGAAAAGAATGAAAATGAATTTTATGTGTGAACTGTGTTCCTGATCTGTTTACAGAAGCAAGGAACCAAAATTTACTAAAGGTGGATCTTTTTTGGCAACTGGCAACTTTAATATATCACCAGATGTTGTTATATTAGAAGAGTCTTCATGTATCTGGCAATAAATACATTGACATCTCATATGTATAGCAGTTTTTTGGTTAGTCTGTTTTTTTCTAAAAAGTCAAAACAAACAAACAAACAAGCAAAAAACCCGGGGCTTGTATACCCCAGGCTGATCTTAAACTCACTCTGTAGCTGAAGAAAACAACAAACTTCCAATTCTCCTTCTACCTCCCCCAGTGCGGGGAGTGCATACCACCTACTGTTTATGCAGTGCTGGGGATCCAACCTAGAGCTATGTATATAATAAGTGAACACTGTACCTGATGAACTATATCCTAAACCCAGTTTTGCTGCTAATGTGTTTTAGCCAAGAGATTAAAGGCCATCTTAATAATTTAATGTGTGAAGCATAGTCATACTGTAGTACACTGGTTCTCAATCTGTGGGTTATGACCCCTTTGGAACTCAAATAGCCCTTACACAGGGGTCACCTAAGGCCATTGGAAAACAGATATTTACATTATGATTTATAACAGTAGCAAAATTGCACGTATGAAGTAACAGCGAAGATAATTGTATTAAAGAGTCACAGCATTAGGAAGGTTGAGAACCACTGCTATAGTACAGAGTTCCATCTTTGAGATGCTTTGTTTTTAAAGGTGACAAACTACTAAGTCAAAGTGGTCATAATTTTCTTTAAATTTGACTGGAAAATACATTTTGTTCTTTTTTTTTTTTTTAATAGAAGCAACTGGGAAAATAAATGTGGCCTGATTGAATATAAAATAAGGGAAGATACAGTGGCTAGGATTTTAAAAACAGTAACAGGAACCAATTTGTGGAAGACTGCATACAGCCTTTAAGGCTTAAGGACAAGCAAAATAAACAGTTGTTTGGGCTTAGATATGTATGTGCTAAGATTATAGCAAAAGCAAAAGATTATGTCCAAAAGCAGGGACATGGCATAAAATTCATTTTAATGCTTGCCACATGGGGGGAAAGTGGGCTAAAGAAGGAGCTGTCAGGTGTGTCCAGTCATGTTGGTGATGCTATTTCTTAAATAGTGCCATGAAATCTTTGGCTGCTCCCTTTTTAAATTTGAACTTCATTTGTTTTGTTTTGTTTTTTATAGTAGGAATTACCATGAACTTAAGTTGTTTTTTGTTTTGTTTGTTTGTTTTTTAGATTTAGAGGTTATCTATCTTGTGTTCTCAGTAAGTACAGTTTCTCTACAAACTGTTAGAGCCTTTGGCCCTTTCTTGAAAAGAGAAGCTGGTGAATCAACTAATTGCTGCTCCTAATTTCTTTAGTCTCCCCAAGCAAATGTACTCTTGTTTTTCTGTGTATGTTCTAAAGCCAGAGGCAACATGATTAATGTAGGTTGCAACCTTGCAACCTTGGCTCTTAAGCTTTAAGTGGAAAAATCACTTGTACTAAAACACCAGGGTTTGAATCTTCATGAATAGAATAGTTGATTGAAAATATTAAGTGACTGATAAAGTTGCTGTTTAAAACAAACAAACAAAAAAGATTATCCTAAAATAGATGTGGTGGTACCTGCAACCACGGTGCTTTGGAGCTAGAGGCAGGAGGATCAGATCAGGAGTTTCAGGCTAAAATCAGGCTCAGAATTAACGCAGGGAGGAGGAGAACTGCTTTAGACTATATGAAAAAATTTTACACAACGTTTTTGTTTACATATTACTAAGGCCAAGTGAAAAAGCTTTTACTATTACATTTCCATTGAGTCTTTCCCATCCCCCACATCTTCATTTATAGATTTTCTAGCACCATTTGCCTAGCCTTTCGAATTAACACATATTATCATGCTTCTGTTTCAAAGATAAAAAGTTAACCTAGCATTAGTGTTGGAGTTTCTAACTGTGGCGCTGTTCTTAGAATGGGTTAATTCTGCTAATGCTCTTACAAAGTCAGAGTTTTCTGGAAAAAAAAAATTAATGTACTATCTTTTTTAATTTACTATTTCTTAAATTTAAAACAAAACAAAACAAAAAAATGACTGTCTAGTGTAACCCAACCTCACTATGTAGCTGAGGCTGGCCATAAACTCTAATCCTACTGCCTCCATCTCCCAGGTGTTAGTATTCCAGGCATGTACTTTGATACCCAACTTTGGGCTTTTAATCAGACTGGTGTAATGCCAAATGCAATTACTTTTTTAAACATTTCTTTATTTTATGTATATGAGTATACTGTAGCTGTCTTCAGACACACCAGAAGAGGGCATCAGATCCCATTACAGATGGTTGTGAGCCATCATGTGGGTGCTGAGAATTGAACTCAGGACCTCTGGAAGAGCAGTCAGTGTTCTTAACTACTGAGCCTTCTCTTCAGTCCTGAAATGCAATTATTTTTATTGTGTCGACTGATTATAAAAACACAGGAGAGTAAAATAATGTAACAGACTAAGTAATAGTTAACTCTTTAATAAACATTGGTTGACCAGAGGAAATACTCAGTTATATAACTTAATTTATTTTACTTAAAGGTATCTTGCATTTTTAAGGTTGGTAAATTGTTAGTACTTGCTGTAAACATTGAAAAACATGAATTTTAAGTACACTTTTATTGATTATAAAAGTCAGCAAATTATTATATAATATATAATTTAGTACATTATATAATATGTAACATAATATGTGGTCATTTTTTATAATGATGCGAGGCACTCTCCTAATACATAAATTAAAATCCTTGAATGTCCCTAACATTCCAAAACTAATGCATAAATCACATTTTTGTTCAGGGATTCCCAGGCATTCCCAGGATTCCAGGATTCCAGCTGCTGCCTGGCCTCAGCAGCAGCTCTTTGGAACTGCAGAGGACAAATCCACATTCCCTTTACTCTAGTGTCCTTCATGCCTCTAAAGCCAGTGCCACACTGGATGACACTGCCAAGGTTGTCTCTACTCTGGTTGGACAGCTCCCCACCCCCAGCTGACCTAATTTATAGCCGCTTTGTTGTTCTTGTTGTTGTTTTCTGAGAGCAGAAACCCCCTGAGTTGTCTTTCAGGGTGAGTTTTTGTCCTGAGGTCACCCCTCCCTTTGTCCTAGTACAGAGCAGCAGGACTTGCCTTAATGGGACTAATCTCCTTACCAGTTACAGCCCAACACATTATGTTCTCTGGCTTTCTCCTTTCTCTTCTTTTTTTCCTCCTCCTCCTCCCCTTCCTCCCTTTCTCTTCTTCCTCATCCTCCTTCTCTTTCTTTTCTTTAAACTGTACACATTATATTTCTTTCTGCCCCATTTGCTCTGTTTTTAGATTTGTGTAAGAGTCGCTAATAGCAACCATAACATAGATTCAATATTATGCTGTCTTGAAATTTCTTTCACCAAAAAAAGTTGTCCTTTTTAGTTTAGCCTCCAGCAGGTTCTCGGGCCAGTGGCAGAAGACAGCCAGATTCTTTTCCAAAATGTTGAAGGAATGGCCTATAGCATAGTTGCTAATGTTTGCCTTGGAAACCTCTTGAGCTGGGCCTTTACCATCTGCATTTCTCTAGGTTGTGCTGCCTTCCAGACTTCTACTAGAACAGCCTGCTAAACTCTGCTTACAGAATTCAAGCATTTTTTCTAGTCCAAAATGCCAAAGTTTTCCACATTCCTCCAAATAATAATTGCCATGGTCATGTTCTTCAGAGCAGTAGCCTACTCTCAGTACCAGCTTCTCTAGTAGTTACTTTTCTATTGCTGTGATAAAACAGTGTGACTAAGCAAGTTAGAGAAGAAAGGATTTATTTTAGTTTATGGTGCTAGAGGCATTTGAGTCACTGTGGGGAGACATGTCAGCAAGCAGCAGGCATGATGGGAGGAGCAGGAAGTTGATAGCTTACATTTTGAACCACACTTATGAAGCAGAGAACAAAGTATAAGTGCTACAAGGATAAAATTTCAATACAGATTATTGCTGTTGCATCAATAACTTGTTAAAATTGTATTATGTTTATGTAAGACAACATTTTGTATTTGGGTAAAGCACAAGGAGACGTGTGGTAGCGAGTGCTGTAATCCCACAACCTGGGAGATAGAGCCAGGGGATCTGCTGTTCAAGGTCATCCTCAGCTAGCTACTGAATCTGAGGCCAGCCTGTGCTACATGAAACCATAATGAGAAAGAGAGAAAGGCAGCAGGAGAGTGAGAACACAGAAATTATGGGTCAGAAAACCAGTATAGTGAATGGATTTACATCTGTGTGCATTTAAAGAATGATTGATTTTAAGCAAATGAAAAAAAACTCAGACAAGTGGTAGATTTAGATAAAATCCAAATAATTCTTAGTCCTTTTTTGGGGGGAGTTGGTTTTGTTTGAGACAGGATGTTAGACTGTAGCTCAGGCTAACTCTGAACTTACTTTCAATTATCCTGCCTCAACCTCTGAGAAGTCTCAAATGCTGAGAATTATAGGCATGTGCCTCTACTCTGGTCCTTGGAAATTTGAAAAAAATAATTTTTTTAAATAAGGTTATATCAGAATTTACTGATTTGTTTTATTAAATTAATAAATCAATCAAATAATGGGTTAGACAATTAAAGAAGGGATTAAAAATTGGAAAATAAGTATGAAAAAAATTACATAAAAAACAACATGAAAAATGAGTTCAGTGTATTGAAAGATATATTAAGAGAGTAAAAAATTAATTCACTTCATGGTTAGAAAGGTAGCCTGGAGGAGAGGAAATATTTGAGGAGTTTGTAGCTTTTCTATAATCAATGAAACATACATCAGCACAGAAGTTTACTTTAGACATAACTATTAATATGACATCTTTGAAGACTGGTATTAAAGTGCCCTGAATAAACTTGACCAAAATGTCCTTTGAGAGGCCAGTGGGGATGTCACTTCATTATTTAAATACTGGCCAAGCATGCATGAGACCTTTGATTCAATTTCTACTACTACCCTCAAATATATAATACATATATGTGTTTACATATATATTTATGTGTGTCATAATATAATCTCTGCATTATATATCATGACATATATTTTAAAGACTTATGTAGGAGTTTCAAATGAAACCAGTTCCTCATATGCAAAAATGGGCCCTATAGGAAATTGAAATAATTATTTAATTCATTTTAATAAAAAAATTACAGTTGATTGAACAATAACATAAGTAACAACAATATGCCAACTACTTGAGAATTGAAATACATACTATCTAGTGGTTTGAGTTTTCACGGAAATTTCAATAAACATCTTAAAAACTTACTGCTTATTAAGTAACAGACAAAACCTAGTGATTTAAAAATCTAGGGAAGAAAGCATACACATTCTTTTGACATAAAGTGCTTAGTGAAAATGTCATGCACAAATGCTGTTGAGAATAAAAGGATACTTACTGAAAACTGGACCATATGGGAACCTCATGGAGATGACTGTCGGGGTCTTAAAAGTGGAATAGACATGAATAGTACTTGGGTGTTTTGTTCTTTCTGTTTATGTGTGTATGTGTGTTGTGAGATATAATTCAAATAGAAAAGTGCATACACACCACCTCACCTACCTGCCATTTAACAGGTCTGTATAAGCCCTTTCAATTGGTAGGACTCTGTTAAAGGACTTTTTAATGTCAGATACATGTACAAATTTTTTATGTGTCTTATATTGAGAATATCATTTAGGAGTGAAATGTCTTAGCTGGATTTCTCTATTTATTAAATCCTAGAACATGTCACTTCTGACTATGCTCTGTGGTTAATATTCCCACATATATCCATTAGCACATAAAAGAAATTTTCTTTGGCTCATTATTAATCATTTAATAAGGAAGGTTTTGATATAAAAACACATTACCTATTGGCCAAAGTTATTGGCTGATTGTGTCACACAATATCTGAGAGAAGAATGCCTTTAGTTGCTTTCCCATTGAGCCCATACTTCATGTGATGGGCAGAATTCCCACTCACCCATGCTATAATAGAGATTTTGTATACAGTTACAGAAAGTCTTTAACACAAACAAACAGACTTGAATGAGAAGGATAGTACAGAACAGATATAGAAGATTCTTCTCCTTTTTCTCGTTCTTATATGCAAAATAGAAAGTAAATCATTTTGTATACCTCAAATTATATTTAATATGTCACATGGGTTATGAATCTAGCTATTGCCTTTGTCAAAGGATTCCTAAGCATCTCAGGAGCTCACTCACAAGTCCTCTAAAGTCTCTTGTGAAGTACGTGGCTGGCAGCATTGTCATGTCCACTATACTGAGGAGTAATGGAAGCACTGAAATGCTAAGTGATAGTTTTATCTTCCCCTCTGAAATCTTACCACTTTACAGGCCAGTATTACCAAGTTTATGACGCTTAGTGTGATTATGTGGTTTGCTCAACCTTAGGGAAGAATTTGGCATAACATCAAAAATCCCCCTGCCCAGTCTTATCTGCTTTCCTAAGTTTATTTTTTACCACCCCTAACTACCATTCTTGACCCATGATTCAAAACGTGATTCAAAATCATGTTTAATTTTTAAAAGTTCTATTAAAAAGAACTTCATCATATAGTTTTGTGAGCTTCTATGGTATCTTTCCTTCTTGGTTAAGAATCAATGATAGCTTTCCCCCTTAGAACCATTGTTTTAGTATTATAACTCATGTTAGTAGCATTGTATAGTAAAACTTAACCAATCATTTTGTTGTAATGAAGCAGGGAATCCTTTTTAAGGATACTGTCATGTGGCAAGCTAAATAAAATGGTGGACCATTCCTAAAGAATGTTATATAATTTTACCTGTTAAAAACGTTACACAGCAAATATATTTGTCTTTATAAAATTGTAACCACATTTAATTCTGGGAGCAACTGTGATTTTGATCCCAGTTTTGTTAGCAGAACAAAACAGACTCGGGAAGGGAAGACATCTGTTTTGGCTCTCAGTTGTAAACATATCAGCCCACCATGGCACTGAGGCATAGTGGAGCAGTAACTCACATCATGGTGGCCAGGAAGCAAAGAGAAAATGGCTAAGTAAGGAGCTTTCCTTTGCCCTCTTCATCCCATCTGGGCCCCCTCTCTATGAAGTGGTACCTCCATGTTCAAGATGGGTTCAATGGATGCCTCCATTGAAACTCAGGGTTGTGTTGTACTGATCTCCTAGGCACTTCTTGATCTAGTCAGGCTGACAGTTAAGACTAACCATCACACAGTGAATCTAAACCTAGTACAACTAAGAATGGAATATAATATTCAAATTATGGGAGTAGGTGGAAATTTGAGGAAATGGAAAATGAGAGGTTACCTTCAATTTTAAGATTACCCTTAAGTGGAAGTACATCCACACTGATGTATAACAATCACAACTTGCTTAGTTAGGGCTTTACTGCTGTGAACAGACACCGTCACCAAGGCACTCTTATAAAGGAAAACATTTAATTGGGGCTGGCTTATAGGTTCAGAGGTTCAGTCCACTATCGTCAAGAGAGAAAAGCTAGCAGCATCCAGGCAGGCATGGTGCTGGAGGAGCTGAGGGTTCTACATCTAGTTCTGGAGGAAAACAGGAGAAGACTGGCTGATGGGCAGCTAGGAGGAGGGTCTCAAAGCCCACCCGCACAATGACACACTTTCTCCAACAAAGCCATACCTTCTAATAGTGCCACTCCCTGGGCCAAGCATATTCACACCACCACAACTACCATCCATCTCTAGACTTACTTTGATCTTGTGAGACTAAAACTACTCTAGTTAAACAATGATTTCCCATTACTTCCTGCCTTTAGTTCATTGAAGTCATCATTTTATTATGTCTCTGAATTTGACTACTGTCATGAATAAAATCTTCACAGTTTATCTTTTTGTAACTGGCTTGTTTTACTTAGGGCAATGCCTTTATCTATATTGTAATAGGTATCAAATTTCTTTTTTGTTTTTATTTTTTATCTTTTTTTTTTTAATTAAAATATAATTACACCACTTTCCCCAAACCCTTCCTATGGCCCCTTTCATTCCCTTTCTATTTGATGACCTCTTTTTCCTTGATTATTATTGGTGCACACACATGTACATATAAATAAAACCTGCTGGGTCTGCCTAGTATGGTTTACTACAGACCATTAATGACCCCTGAGAGGGAGAACTAACTTCTCCCAGGGATGAGTACCTTAATTAGCTAGCTATTGCAAAGTAGTCAGGCCTGAAATAAAATTGTATTTTTAAACTAACTAATATCCACATACGTACCACGTTTGTTTTGTGTATTACCTCATCTGCCACCAGCCACTTACTTGGGTTGCTTCTCTGTTTTGCCGTTTTAAGACTGCTGCCATGAGCATCGTTTATGCATGCCTGTTCATATCCTGGCTTTCAGTTCATGTTGTAGATGGAACCTTAATCATATGGTAATTCCATCTTTACTTCTTTGAGGACCCTTGATGTTTAAGTAGTGTCTTGCTGCTCTACATTCTCATCAGCAGTCTGCCCAGGTTCTTGTTTCCCTGCATCTTTGCCATATTACTTGTTTGGTGTCTTGTTTGGTTTCCTCTAATGCCATCTTAATAGTAGTGCTCAGTAGCCTGCAGAACCTCATGGGGTTGATGTGGATCGACTGTTGACCATCTTTTCGTGTGCTTGCTGCTCATTTTTATAGCTTTGGGAAAATGTGTATTCAAATCCTTTGCCCATTTTCCATAACCCTCCTTGCTTTCTTTTGTTATCCTGGGCTGTCTTGAAACTTGCAATGTAGCCCACCTTGGCCTTAAACTCTGGATCCTCCTGTCTTGGCCTCCTGAAGCAGTTATAGGCATATATCACCCTATTTGCTTGCATGGGGTTTTTGTTGTTTGGTATTTACTTAACCAAGAGAGTAGCCTTAAGAGTCAGTTGCAGCTTTAGAACTTCTAGAAAGATCCTTGTGTAGTCAAGTTTTACCTGTTCTTCCTCATTTGTCTCATCCATTTCTGCTCTGTTGACTTCAGCGTAATGCATTTAGTCATTTCATCATCTTATATCAGTTGTTTCTGGGTAAAGGAATACCGCTGTAAGCACTGCATGCTTAATTTAGTAGTTGATAACAGTCTGTCCAATTCTGATCAAAAGGTAAGGATAAATTATCATAAATTCTAGTAAATTTGTTTTTCTTTAAGTGATGTATAATTTTCTCTCTCAATTCAAAACCTATGTGGTTGGTTTGAATGCATGAATAATAAACTCTGAGACACCAATGATGAGTCAGTATCATCTTAAGGAAAGAAATTAAAGTCCTCCTTCATGCCATCTAACCAGTAACAGTTAACCCAGATTTGAGTCTCCACTTTGCCCTCTCAGTATCTTCCGTCCTTCATGGCTTTCTATGACTCTGAATCTGTGCCTGTCTAAAGGCTGTCTTGTGAATATGTCTATCACTAACTGAAACCTTTGCTTTGTATTTATAGAGCACAAAAATTACATGGGGGAGGAAATGAGGGATATTTTACAAAAGCCTTTAACAGTTTTACCAGGGATTAAGTCACTGACTTCAGCTGATCCTAACTGACCCAGATAACAAACAGTGTTACAAGAATCGTTTATAAAGCAGAACCCAAATTTTGTGTTTATCATTTGTGGTGGATATTCATTTATAAGACTGCTTTCAGGCCAGGCAGTGGTGGCGCATGCCTTTAATCCCACCACTTGGGAGGCAGAGGCAGGTGGATTTCTGAGTTCAAGGTCAGCCTGGTTTACAGAGTGAGTTCTAGGACAGCCAGGGCTACACCGAGAAACCCTGTCTGGAAAAAATAAAACAAAACAAAACAAACAAACAAAGACTGCTTTTAGTCTATGTGCTGTTTCCAGCAAATGATTATCAGAACACACATGCATTACTCTGGCCAGGGTCATGAAAGACCGCATAATGTAAGATTACAGAAACGCATTAGCTTAGTTGTAAAAGTTGATTGCATAGGAAATCCAAGGCATGTCTGAGCTAAACAAACAGGCTGAGTACACGATAGGATAGCAGTCCTCAAGATGGATTACTAGCTTTGGCTATGAGCTCCAGAAAAGATTTTGGTCTCTTAGCATGGGAAAGATGTTTTTATCACGACGCATTACCATAGATCTGACTTTCCCTCTCTGAAAACATGTCACATATTCAAGTTGCATAAACTTGTCTATAGGCTGAACTAACTCAATTTCTCACATGTCTTCTTCTGTTGTCTATTAAATCTTCTTAGGATACTTATTACCAATTTACTTACTACTGTTTACCTTCAGTAAATCCCATCTTTAGACACTAAACAAACATCAAATAGATTATAGCCTATTTTAACTGACTTTTGTGAAGTTTAACATTTCCTTGGGTTCATAGATCTACTTATTATCTAATCTGAAACCTCTTTACATCTAAACACTGAATTGTATTTTCTAAGAATTAGCCAATAATAATACAACAATAATATTTTGAGCAGTATCAGGGCAAGCTTTATGTTCTTATAAAAAGCTACTGTCAGAGCATTTAAAAACAAAGAAAAATGTTCTCATAATTTCCTAAGATCTATATGTATTTTTAGGAGAAAGTCTATAAAACAGAATACAGTGCAGTCTTTTACAGAATGCTCTAATTTTCTAATACTTGAGGTAATTTCTTTCTCAAACATCAAGAAGTACTTTTAATATTGCATTTGGAAAACCAGCTTTAATTTATATTGACCTTTTTTCTCCTTTGAGCATTTAGTCTATGATCAATAAAATGTTGATGACTGCTCTTTAGAAGGCAGCTGTATGGAGTAAAGTATTATAAATATTCAACTTTCCTTTCTAAGCACTGTCACCAACAGCTGGGCATCCCGTTTAGCAGAACAGATTTTACACAGAGAGAGCCTGGCACATTCCTGAATCAGTGTAGTGAAAGAAACAAGAAATAGTTTCTTATGGATTGGGGACTTAGAAAGACATGGAGCATCTGTTCCCCTTTTAAGTCATAGTCTGCTTGCTATGAATCATGTCCAATGCTAGGATAATGTGCAAAACTTTGCCTTACAAATACCTGTACCACTTAACACTTTGTTCCTGCAAATACATTTTCCAGTGTCTCTATCAAAGATATTTAGATTATTTTGCTGTTATATGTAATTTTTCCTCATAATATTTTAATGTAGACAACTGATTTTTTTTTTTACTAAAAATTTTTATAATAAAACTAGCCTGGGGATATAAATCAGAGATCTTACCTACCAAGCACAAAGGCCAGGTTTCAGTACCCAGTACCACTACCAAAGAAAAATAAAACTTTAATATTTAAATTTTATGGTAAGACATATATAAAGAAATTATTCATTTAAATATTTAATTAGGACCCCATATTAAAATATGCTACTAGAAATAAACTGATCAAATAAAACCATTAAATCCAAATTTATCATCATAATTGTTTTTTTTTTTCCCATGTGGCAATTAGCTTTAAGAAGCAGTATAAAAGTTAATTGGTTAAAAATAACTTGTTTTCAATTATTTCTATTTTAGCCTAAAATATCAGCCTAAAATAAAGCATGTCAAGTCTAAAATGTCTTTAAATATTTTGTTTTCAGAGTTAAAAGATCACTGAAACTGGATGATCAGTTTGAAGAAAATGTAAGTATTAGTTGAAGAAGTGTGATTGCAGCCTGGCTGTAGCACATACCTGTAGTCCCAACACATGTTAGGTGGAGGCAGGCGTATGCTGAGTTCAAGACAGTCCTCAGCTACATGGCTACCTGAGTCACAGGAAAGGGAGGAGGGTGGGGGCGACAGGGAAGAATGGGAGCAAATAAGCATTGTTACTGCATGGTTATGACTGTGTGTAACTTTCACCTAGTGATTCATCTTGCTAAGTATAACATTCATCAAAAGCATGACACAGTTTTCACTGATAGAATGTCATCTGCATACAAAATGTGTTTCTAATATAGCATATCAAAATTCTAGTCAGCTTGAAATAGACATGTGAGAAGGAAATGAGTTTACAGAACTTTACCACTTCTGTAATGTATAAGAAATGTATAAGAAGCAATATGAAATTGTAGCAGTATTTTAATATATTATTGTCTATTAAAGTAATATCAAAACATTAGTGGCATTATCATATCAAAAAGTAATAATTTGCCTCAACTATGCTGACAAATTAAATGATAGAGTACTACGAGTATATAAATTTTACCATGGTAATCACAATAAAAATAAAATTATACTGTTGGTATACTTTTCTAAATCTAGTCTTAGAATATTCCCAGTGCCAACATGTCTCAATGTACGCTAGCTAATAATCTTCCTATACGGATTTAGATACAAACACTGACTAACATACTTATTATTTTTCTAATCTTAAATGTAAGTAATTAAGGAAGTAAATTAAAACAAATTGCTTGTTAATAAATGAGCTTTTACCAAATCCCATGAGACTGCCATGCAAAAAAAAAAATGAGTTTTAAGCTAGTCATGGTGGCATGTGCCTTTAATACTACTCGGGCAGCAGAGGCAGGTGGATCTCTTCTTCAGTTTGAGACCAGTCTGTTCTACAGAGGAAGTTCCAGGACAGCCAGGGCTACACAGAGAAATCCTGTCTTATTGGGGGTTATGGGGAGTGATTTCTCCTTGGAGTACTCACTGGTTTTAATAAAACAGAAAATCATTTAAAAACCTTACTGAGTGTTTTTTTTTTTTTTTTAATTATACAAAGGTGGCAAAATACTGAAGTGGCACTAAAAACACCATTAAAGGTGTAATTAGCAATTTAGAATACCATTATCCAACTTGTGTGCAGGATGCAGCTGTGATTGTAATTCTGCATCTGTTTCTTTGGTCAGAATGGTATTTTGGTAGATGGGTAGTCCAGCTTGAAATGAAATAGTTCTTTCCTGCCCCAAAGCTGTTCTTTGGGAGATAGATGCACCATCTGAGAGGAAAAGCAACCGTTGTGAACCCATTCCTTTAGTGGGGCACAACTGTCTGTGCAGCAGACTTTCTGTCTGTGTTTTCTTCAGCTATGACTGTATCTAGGTAGGTGTCACAGGAACTATCTTGTGTTGGAAGACACATTGTTATATTTGTTCTGGGTTTATACTTTTAAGCCAGTTATCTGAATATTAACTCAGTTTCTCTACTTGCTATTGATTTATTACTGTTTTCTAGTTCTTCATGATTTGGTTGGACAGGTTGTATGTGTTAGGCCACTTGTCAGAGTCCAAACTATTTAATCTGCTAACACAGGCTCATTCATCCGATATCCTAAAGACTCATTTTATTTTCCCAAAGTCAGTGGCTTTACCATCACTAGCCAGAAAATCTGAAATGCTCTTAATTTTAGAATTTCTAGCAATAAACATAAAGTTATATTTTCTCTTTCTTTTGGTCAATCTTGTGACTTTCTTAGTAGGATAATGTTTTCACGTGACTATGTAAAAGTCCCTCTGTGGTCAACATGGATACTTCCATCAGGGACCATGCATACATCAGTGTGTTTTCTGCACTTGTCCCATTTGGACTCAGTAACATAAGTTCACGGTGGTGTTACAGTATAGAAATGAACTTGCCTTTCTCTTAACTCCTGTGCTGTCACACTTAACTCAACAGCAGGCAGGTCACTGGCTACAGATATTGTGAAAAAAATGCCTCACTAATGGGTCGTTCTAAAAACCAGAAGCCCAGAATTTTGAAAGGTTAAGTGTTTTCATGCATTCATTTGCAGATAGCAGTACAGATGGGTGCTTAGGGGACTGTCACTAAGATGTGCTCATTTGATGGCTGATTTGCTATACCAGGTAATCTCCTTTATGTTCAGCTATCTCTAAAATCCTATGCTTACCAGTTCTTCTTTTTTTTTTTTTTCCTCACAGACACACAATCATTGTACATGGCAGCTGTAACTGGTTCATAGTGAAGGATGACTGGCATATGAAGCTAGTTGTGTTCCCTACAATTAGAGGTTTCCAGTAGGGATCTTTTGTTATATGCCATCCAAACCTTGCCTTCCACTATAGATCCTTCCGGCCCTGGTCTAGGCTATAACATCTCTCCACCACATCCCTACTTACACTCATTTCCAGTCTCCCAGTAGAAGGAGACTAAGTCTTTTGCCTGCCTACTAAAACTGAGTCTTGGGCTAGTAAGATGGTAACATATAAAGATACTAGCCACATAAGTATGGCGAGCTGCGTTCAATTGTGGAACCCATGTAAAGGAATAAAGATCCAACTCCAAAAAATTGTCCTGTGACCTTTACATATGTGCCTATACACACATATGTTCACACACATAATAAAAAAATGAAAAGGACTCTCACAAAACATTCTTAAACAAGAGGAATTTCAAAAAGAGGCTGGTAGAAAAGCCAGCCCTTAGTGGAGAAAGTGTGGCAGTTCAGTAAACTGTGTCTCATGTCCTGTTCTACATTGTTAAGCTGACAGAGAGAAGTGCCTCCCGTGCAGCTCACACAGCTGCCCCATTGTCTGTGATTGCTTGTGTATCTGAGTACACAGCCCAGGAATGAAACCCTTTCATTAACATATGCAAATCTTAAATATTTATATTAAGAAAGGTATTTAATATATAGGGTACATCATTTGCATACACTGGGTGTATTTGACCTCCTGAAGAAATTAAAAACCAAGGTGTTATTCAAAGGAACAAATAATGTCACAGTGCCCAGGGTTGGTGGCATTAACTCAGGAGTTGCAAATCTACATCTCCTCTATTTCCTGTCACACTCAGTGATCAGGTCAGTTCCCCACTCTGTCTTTGCCCCAGTTTGCTTAAGAGATTCCTTCCTGCAAGATGTAATGACTTGTGGCATAGAAAGTATATTGCTAAAATTGAAAATAACTTCACAATCCAAGACACAGAGAGAAAGAGATAGACGGAGACAGCACTAAAGATTATGGGAATGGATCCTCAGCCAAAGCATGTAAGTTCTGTGGAGATTTTATTCATCCATAGTTTGAATGACACAGTTAGAATTCCTTGTCAATCACTTCTTCTCTTCAACAAGCTAGAAGAGAGGGTGAAGCCATTTATCCTAGCCTGAGACACTAGGCATTGCCATTGGCCTCCACCCTGGCTTTATTCACCATGGTAGATAAGTCAAATCCGGACAAATTATATGACCACAATGGGAAACTACTGAACAGCAGAACCATTGTGTGAGTCCTCAGTACCTAAAGTTCTTGTTCCATATGCCATAGCTATTTTCCCTTTGGTCTAATGGCTTAAGTATCACCTGACTCTTTAATTCTCTTGAAAATTTTGGTTTATGTTATCTTTCATAGTTTATTTATTTAATAACTTAATAAATTTAATATTTAATTATTATTTAATAATTTAATAAATTTATTAAATATTTCAAAATATTGTGTTCATTCAATGTAAAAAGTCTTTAATAAATAGTATCCATATGAAAAAAGATTTTAAAATTTTATACGTGTGTGTGTGTGTGTATGTGTGTATGCATATGTATGCATGTACATGTATGTGGATATGTGCATGTGAAATTCAAGTGTCCTTGGAGGGCAGAGGCCTCAATTCTCTCTGAGAGCTGGAGTTGCAAGTTATTGTGTGCTGCTCATTGTAGGTGCAGGGAACTCAGTCTATAGACCAGGCTGTCCTTGAACTCAGAGATTTGCCTGCCTCTGCCTCCCAAGTAAGTAAGTGCAGGAATTAAAGGTGTGTGCCGTACACAGCATCATAGTCTTAAAGTTAGCCAAAAGTATAAGGCCTTTGGAAGAAAATATAAGAAAACATCTCTGTGAATTTATAGGAACGAAAAAATTCTCAAGGCATAAAAAATAATATTTATAAAAGATAATAAATTACATTTTATTAATGTTATTTTTTTTCTATTGATTGAATGATCACATTAAGAATTGAAGAGATTCCAGTGATTTTTTTTAAATTTGAAATGTATTTATGTTTTATATTAGAGTTTAAAATAAAAAAAATTTCAAAATGAAAAACAGATGAAAGAAAATGAATAGGTATGTTATGGGCTGAGAAGAAAATATTTATCATACATGTATCTGACAAGACTTATGTACAAAATAGATAAATAAGAGTAAATAAATAGAAAAAAATGCAAAAACTTGACCGAACCATTAATCCCACTGAATGAGAGTAAAGACCACTACTACCTAAATTCTTTGGTCAGATTATGCAAGCTTTATTTTCTGTCAGACAAAGCTATTTCTCTAAAACAGGGTTTGCAAAAATATCTTTGAACACAGGATAAAGTAGGGTTTATATAGCCCCAAAACCTGCAAGACTAGGGGGTTTTTAAGTGTTAGGGGATTTCCTGAGGAATTTTGGTTACACAGGAACTTGGCTGAGCATTTCAAATTATTTGACACAGTATTTTATATCAGGATGAAGGTCAGGTTGTAGGCTTGCTAAGGCAAGCAAGCCAGCAAACAGGCTGGTGAAAATAGGGAGAGTTGAAAGTAGATATTGATGGAAGTGATGCACACATTTTAGAAAGCTGTCAGACTAGGTAAGGTGTAGGTATAGGCAAGGCCATATCCATCCTGTAACCAACAATGCACTCTTAGCTACCCCACTAAAGTAAAAATCATAGATACACAAAGACTGTGTAGAAGAGTGTCCTTAGCAACTTCAGTCCTGATCATTTCAAACTGGAAACAACTGACATGTCCATATAGAAGAAGATGGAAAAGCAAATTATGGCATCTTTAAACAAAGGAATACTACCCAACAATGAAATAGCACATTATTGACATCTCAAGAACATGGTAAGCAGAAGAAGCCAAATAAACAGGTCATATGCTTCATATAAATGAAACTCTCAAGAGGCAGCAGCTGTGTGTAGCTGTTGCCTTTGGGCTGGGAGGGGGCAGAAGGAAAGGTGTGCTGAGCATGCTTATTTCAGCGAGAGGCACATCGATGTATACTGTCAGAGCTCGTCAAGTAGAACAAGATCTGTGCATTTCATGTAAAGCATACTTCAGTAACTAAGAAAGTGTATTGAATGGGCTACGCAGCATTCTAGAAAAATAAAGGGACCTATGAATGTATGATTAGAAATAACCATGAGCATATTTCATTAAAAAAATCCTTCCTAAGGATTATAGTGTGAGATAGTAATAGTACAATAATATATATTTTTATAATGCTTGGAATACCTTTAAAATTAAAGATGGTAGTCTAGTTTCTTTAAAATTATGGAAGATGGGCCAGCAAGGTGATTCAGCAGACAAGGGTTGTAAGTAAGACTTAATATAAATTAAGTTCCATGTCTGGAATCTTCATGGTGGAAGGAGAAATATAATCTTAAAAGTTAAGCACACACAAACTAAATAAATAAATGTAAAAATAAAATAAGTTGCAGGAGACAAAGTAACATGGTAGTGGCTATCACTCAGCCCAGGATGCACTTGAGAAGCTGAAACAAGGAGGATTTCTGTGAGTAGGAAGTGGCCTGAGCTAGGAGGTGAGTTCCAGCATGGCCTGTGCTACAGATGGAAAACCTGCATCACCAACAAAAGAAACAAACCAATAAATAAATACACTGTAGCACCTTCTTCAGCCAAAGTTTTGTTTTTCTTTAAAACTTTTACTGCTACATTATATATAATTAAATTCTTAGATCTTAAGTTCTTAAGTACACATTTAATGTTTTTTACAGTGTGTAACCCTGTGTATCAAAGACTTTATCAGGAATGTTTCTGTTACCATAAACCTAATGTATTGGTCATACACACACACACACATACAGAGTCTGTGTACCCCTGGCTGTTCTGGAACTCACTGTATAGACCACACTAGCTTTGAACTAGAGATCCACCTACCTTTGCTCAGCACCTCCTTTTGTGTGCACGTGTGTTCATATTCTTCCCCTGATATTCCTATAGGATTACTAGATAAGTACAAAGTGCTTTTGTTCCATGTAGCTACAGTAAATGCAACAACAAATCCCAGTGCCTCTAGCACCATTGAGAGTGGTAATTATGGCAGCTGAGAAATGCTAGATCCAAAATGAAAATCACAATTGGTCTTCAGAGTTTCCTAATATAAATTCCATACTTGTAGGATACCATAATTATGTCATATATGGGACATTCCAATAACCTTACCAACCAGAGTAAGCTTAATAATAATCCAATAGGCATAGTGACACATATGTGTAATCCCAGCACTGACAAGGCTGAGGCATGAAAATCCTGAGTTCAAGACCAACTTGGGTTATTAGCAAGATCCTGTTTTAAAAAGAGACAAAAGACTGACCTTCCTCCAGCTGCCTTTTCTGTTTATCTGGATAACCTGGATAATCTGGATATTATCCTGGATAACAGGATAGTACCTGTTTTAAGTATTCTAGTGATAGCAGTTAATAGATCATAATAGTAAGTTTATATCCCATACGTCACTGTAAAAGAACCCTTAGTTAGTACTTTCCAGACTGTTTATAACAGGTATAAAATCAATAAAATGCAAGCACCTTTTTGGTTGACTGTGCTTTAAACAAGGTGACAGAGAGAGCTACAATTCATGAAGGATATCAAAGGCAAATGCCGCATCTATTTGAAATTATAGAGAGAGCATTGATTTTTTTTTTCAGCAGAAAGATCTATGCTCAAATTTTAGTTTTGCTTAAGATAAAAGGTTTGACCTCTTAACTAAAAGTACAGTAGTAGGGACTGGGCTGATAATAAACTAAATCTTAGGTCACTCTTTGTTTAGTAGTAGTGTTAAATATTCCTAAGGTGTAAATAAATATTTGAAGCAGACATAAATTATAGAAATGGGTTAGTGTCTTCCACATTTTGTTTGCATCCTGAATCCTTTGCCTTTTCTAGCTGTCTAATCCTCTCACCTTTTGTTTTTTGGGTTTTTTTTTTTTTTTTTTTTAATCCTAAAAGGATCAATAAATGGCACTTTTCCTTGCTGACCTCTTAATCAGTAACCCAGTCTCCCTTAATCCCTTCCCATTATTGGAGGTAATGTGTAAGTCCCTCAGAGCTTGGAGGACGGCAGAATGGAGTTCTTAGGATACTAAGATTGCTTGTTCTGAATCTTCACAGATTAAAAGTTAGAGGAAAAGAAGCCCTTGGGGAAGTTTGTGCACACAATAAGGTAGTAAACGATGGTGCACGATTGCTGAGGGGTGTTTTGGTGAGACAGTAGGCAAAAACAGGGTCTCCATTTTCTCTCTGTGTGATAGTTCTACATAAAACATTTTTCTTTGTAAACAACAGAAGTGACTGAGAAGGTAGAGAGGAGGGAATTCTTGGTATTTACACACACAAACACACACACACACATTTCCTGAAAGTCGAGAAGAAATATATTATCTACAGTTGCAATGTTTAGACATTTGGCAATTGGATAAAATAATTTTTGGTGAAAATAGGGAAACAGATGGACATAAACGTACAATAGGGTAGTAACTTTCATTTCTTGTACATACACAGTGAAATCATTGTAGGCAATAAATTTTTGGAGAAGTTGAGTAGGGCTTGGGTAAATGTCATACTTTATGACTGAATACATATAAACAGGTGAAAACTCAATATGGAGAGGTAATGGTAACTACCTGATAAAGAGACTTAGAACCCTTTTCATCCCACAGGAAGGATTGCATTAGAGACATAATGGTACAATAGTTGGATTTATAAAGGTATTTTTAAAAGATTCTGCTTACAATTTTGGCAGCTGCAGATATATAAAATAAATGCCTTTGTTCCCCCCAAACAATGTTAACTATAAGA
Organism: Arvicanthis niloticus; assembly: GCF_011762505.2. NCBI lineage: Eukaryota > Metazoa > Chordata > Mammalia > Rodentia > Muridae > Arvicanthis > Arvicanthis niloticus. Next base: position 51,450,192 of record NC_047662.1, read on the forward strand.
GATTTTGACCTATAGTTTCTAGAACAAATACCAAAGTTACTTTTAAAGGTGACACTTCTGGGTGTATTAAAGGACACTTGACTGTAGATTTATGGAATTGTTTGAAGACAGTGTCTAAGCTAAAATTGTCCCAAGCCTTGAGACCTTTTCTTTATGCTCTGAGTTCATCCTGAGTACTCAACACTCTTGATTTCAGATTCTTGCACCTGTCTTAATTTTTTCTGAAACAGGTTTTTGTGTTTCTCAGATGGCCTTATCTGCACAGTGTAGCTAAGGGTGTCCTTGAATTTCTGATCCTTTTGCTTCCACCTCCTGATCACTGAGATTTATAGGCATTGACCATCATGCTCACATTATTCTTCCTAGGGATTGGAACCTGGGCTCTGTGTATGCTAGGCAAGCACTCTGCCAACTGAGCTACACCCCCAACTCCCTTTCATGCCTTTTCCACCCTCCTACTTCAGCCCCATCCTTCCCCCTCATAAGAATCTTTCTGTAAGAGATTACTGCAGCCCACTTTGATAGTTCCTTCTTTTCTGAATTTCTCCAGATATATTAACTTAAAAGCTCATCTCAGGCTTATTTAACTTTTGGATGGCAGTCTTTGAAGGCCATAGAAATTTATCTTTTTCTTTTAAAATTGAGAGAGAGGAGGGGTTGTGGGGAGCCAACAGAAGGCAGCTGTCATCCTTGCAGCCATCTTGAGCTGTATACCCTGACAAGAGGCTTGTTTACAATAGCCTACAACAGCTGAGCACACTCTGATAACATCTTGCTTTAGATACCCAGGATCTTCCCTTGGGTGTGTGAGACTTAAAGCTGTGATTTAGAGCCGAGACTTAAGGGCATGACATAGAGATCAGATTTAGAGACAAGGCCTAAGGGCATGACTTAAAGGCGTGACTTAGAGGCATGGCTTACAAGTGAGACATATAAAAGGTAAGAGGCAGACAGAGGAGTTCAGTACAACTTAGAGTACAACTTGGAACTAGGAATTAGGCTAGAGAGTACAACTTGGAGTAGGAATTAGGCATTGAGGAAGAAGACACTTGGACTAAAGAACTTGGAAGTAGGATTATTAAGTATTTGGCACTTGGAGGGAGCTTGGAAAGAAGCTTGGAACTTGGAGGCACTAGGGACTAGGAACTAGGGACTAGAACTAGGGACTAGGAACTCAAGACTTAGGACTTGGAGAGAAGAAGAGACTGAAGAATAAACGGGATTGAATCACACTCTGCCTTGTCTCCATTCCTGGTGTCCATCCTCACTCTCTCTTGCTGAACCCTGACCCGAAGACTGAAGCAGCTTGGGGCAGTGCGGGCTCTAACAACTTAGCCCCCAAGGCTTTTGGCAGTGCGGGTTCAAACATTGACAGAGCGGTTCTCAACATTTTTGGCCCCCAAACATGGGGTAGCTCAGGCCACAACATTTTTGGCACCCAACCAGGCCACAACATTTTTGGCACCCAACCAGGCCACAACATTTTTGGCACCCAACGTGGGGCAGCTCAAGGGGTGAGGAGGGAGAATGAGAATGAATTGGGTGCATATATGCTGGGTCACATATAGAAGTCAGAATGTGGGTGTGTGTAAACTCTAATACTTGTGTAGAAGTCAGAGGACAACCTTAGGTGTTAGTCTTCACCTTCTGCCTTGTTTGGGACTGATTCTCTTGTTCATCACTGTATTTGCCAGGCTACCTGACAAGATTCTGTCTCCCAGGGATCCTTTATCTCTGCCTTCCATCTTGCTGTAGAAGAACTAGGACTGCAGACATGTGCTGCCGTGTCTGGCTTTCTGTGGACTGTGAGAATCTAATCTTAGGTCCTCATGTTTCCTGAATTCTCATTTCTCCATCTACCAACTTGTCATAAGAGGCCTGGGATTACAGATGGGTTTTATTTCATCTGGCTTTCTATGGATTATTGAAATGTGAGCTCAAGTCCTTGTGCTAAGTCATTTCCTTAGACCTTCATTATGTTTCCTTATGCATATTAGTTGAGTGATCAATAAGCATAATGGAAAACAAGGCTTAGAGGAATTGAGGAGCAAACAATTAAAATAGTGGTAATAAATATTAGAGAAAGTTGTGTAGTTGTAGCCAAATGTTTGAGAAGGTGTAAGTGGTAGGCTCAGTTGTTGGCATGCTGACACAAGTAGGTGAGGAGAGCAATGAGCTTACGTAGACCTTCTCAGTCTTAGTACTAAGTACCTCTGAGAGTTTTCCTTTGAGAGTTTTCCTGGTCTAGCTCCCTAATTACACTTCACATTACATATTGCATATAGCAGTGAGAATATGCTGGCCAGACACCTCATCTGTAAAACTGTTGAGACACATATCAGAAGTTAGCAATGTTTCATGTTCATGTAGCAAATAATCTTAATAATGTCAATGTATCAAATTGAGATTATCGTAGACATCTGAAGTATCTACCTCATTTGAGAGGAATACTGGTCACTTTGAAGGTGATAAATGTATTCAAATTTTAAAAGAAAGAGCAAGAAAACCAGTATTAATTTGAGTTCTCATGAGTTACTTAAGGTATTTTCAAAGATCTGTAACTAAATGTAAGTACTTCTCTTCCAAATTATTATTTATTTCTAGCCATTTGGTCCTTCAAAAATCATGAGGAGGAAAAGTATTACAGCTTATTCGCCAACTACTGGAACTTATCAATTGAGCCCATTTTCTTCTCCCACAACTCCCAAAGAACAAGAGCACAGAAACAGACCATCAAATGGTTAGTTGAACATTCTTTTCCACTTATGATAAGATTTTTCTAGTTATTGGTTAAATCAAGATTTTGATTTAGTAATATATAGCTCTTGTTGCAGCTGGGTTTTCTCTCTTCTCAAGGAATTTAACATAGAAAAGGCTAGAGTGTAAATGTTACTTTGGACATAAATGTAAACTTTGTAGGCACTTATTTTAAAATGCCGCTGCTGTTCCCTTACCATCCCATCCATTAAATAGAAATTATGGCCTGACTGCCTTCAGCTACTATCAATTATAATGGTTACAGATATGCCCTTAACAAGCTATCTATCATGTGCATAAATTAACGGGCATATAACTCAGATATTGCCACACTGCAGTTTAAGAGGGATACTTCTAAATGTTATTTTTATCCATATTGTCCATTTAGCTTTACCCACATTTAGTATATAGTTTATTTAGTTTATCTTTATTGTGTTCATGCCCTTCTTATTTTAAATGTATTTGAAAAAAAAAAAAAAAAAACCTCCAAAAATTTTCCATATAGGATAACCTACCTAAATAACCTAATTTTTATATAGAAATATTATTTGTTTAATTCTGACATACATTTTGGTGCTCTCTAGTAGTTTATTGCTAAGATCTATATTTAAAGGCACAGGTCTCAATTTCATATGCTTAATTTTTTTATATTATAAGAAGTCATGAATCAGTGACATGTCATTCTCTGTAATATAAAATTTTAAATAGGCTCAAATTTAGTAAAATATATTCTAGATATGCTGTGACTAACCTAATTTATATTTTATTGTTTAACATTTATTAGATATTAAGCACATGCTAGACTCTATACAGAAATTGGTCTCATTTTACCTAATTTGTTTAATGAAATACATTATTAAATATATTAAATTTTTTAGTCTCTTTGATTTTAACCAAATGCTTTTACCCTAAAGCTATTGATATTATGTTTGTTTTCACAAAATTTATGAAAGTCTATACATTTCTCTCAAGTTCTATAGTTTTTATATAGCAGATATATCTTCTTAATTAAAATATAATAGCTTAGAGATTGCATATCTCTATGAAAATCTCAATAGATTTTAAGTAGATACATACTCAATTTCCATATTGAAATTAAATATGGACTTAAGGGAACATTGCTTTTGCCCATAAAAAGACTGGTCACGTGATTTCACTTGACATTTATATGGGTAATTATCACATTATCGGTACTAGGTATGCTCTTTTTTAAAAAGTCAAACTGCAAGGATTTCTGAGGTGCAGGCAGTATCTAGTTCTTGACTTATGTGCTGACTACTGATTCACTCTAGTTATTAATTAAAGTGACATATGTTTTAATTTACTCTGATAGCTGTATATGTACACACACATACACACATCATATCTAGAAGCCTCAAAGCAGAAATTTGTTAAGGTCCTAATGAAATCACATTATTTGTAATCATACTCCAATCCCAATAATCCTCCGCATGGTTTAGAAATAAGAAACCCTAATTGTTATCAGATATTAAAAGTTCCAAATTAGAAAATGTAACTTACAAAGTAATTTAAAATTCAGATGAGATCATGACCTCTTTTATATTTCCCCTTTTTAAAATATTGTGCAAAATGTAAAAGGAAATTTTAATAACATTTAAAAGACATTTCTATTTGCTTCTTAATATACTTTATATTAAACCCCAAACCCGTTTACTTAGACTTTGCATGTTCAAGTCTCACAGCTCGAATGTGGAGGTCAGAGGGCAACTTTTGCACATAAATTCTTGCCTTCCATCTTATTTCACTTGTTTCTGCTGCCGGGCTGTGTTCTCTAAGCTGGCTAGCATATGAGCTTCAGAGCCATTCTCCTGTCTCTGCCTCCCATCTTTGGTAGGGGTACTGGAGTTACACATGTGCACTACCACACCTGACCTTTTATGTTTGTATTCCTGGGGCTAAACTCAGATTGTCAGGGTTGTGTGACAAGCACTTTTACCCACTGAATCATCTTCTCAACCCTGCAGACCCTTATTGGGATTTTAAAGCCATTCATTAAGTACCTACCCATTTTTCTTCCCATGTTTTAGCAGCTCTTGTCTTCCTTCCATACTTGGTCTTGCAGTATCCTTGCTGACTTTGAATTTTGGTCCTTCTGCCTCCACCTTAGGAGTGCTGGGATTGTTGGCATGCGCCACCATCCCCAGCTCAAGTTAATTATTTCATGTGACTTGTTTAAAACAGTAGCCATCCCTAATAAGTGCCGTATGTTAAACGTTGTCATTATCATCATTAATTGTGCTTTCAAGCCTTATCTAACTGAAAGCTTTTTTCATTAGTTAAGAAAAAGTTTCCCGGGCTGGTGAGATGGCTCAGTGGTTAAGAGCACTGACTGCTCTTCCAGAGGTCATGAGTTCAAATCCCAGCAACCACATGGTGGCTCACAACCATCCATAATGAGATCTGATGCCCTCATATGGGTGTCTGAAGACAGCTACAGTGTACTTACACAAAATAAATAAATAAATTCTTAAAAAAAAAAAAAGAAAAGAAAAAGTTTCCCTGGATTCCTACCAGAAACTTCAAATACAATTCTGAATGTAGTCTAGATTCAGTGATGACACAGCTTTGTAAAGCTGTTCTTAAAAAGTGTCAAGAACACAAATGTTAAAACATGTATGCAAACTAGAAAGGAAAATGCTGATGTAATGATATGACTCCTTAGCCCTTTGTGTATATTGAGGTGGGGTTGTTGTTATTGTTGTTTGGTTTGTTTATTTGGTTTGTTTATTTGGTTTGACTTGGCTTGGCTTGGTTTGGTTTGCTTTGGTTGGTTTGGTTTAGTTGGGTTTGGTTTTTCAAGACAGGATCTTTCTGTGTAGACCTGCTGTACTGGAGCTCACTCTGTAGACCAGGTTGGCCTTGACCTCAGTGGTCTGCCTGCCCCTTGCCTCCCAATTGCTGGGATTAAAGGTGTGTGCCACCAAGCAAGGAATAATATTGTGTTCCCTTTTTAAGAAAAATATAGTGAAGAGAGAACTATTATCTGAAAATGTTATTTTGGACAATATCTATAAAATCCTACTTAGCAACTGAAAAGTACTTGAAGACCTTAGAAAACTAAGAATTTTATTGATTCACATATTATTTGGCAGCAATAAAAATATTTAAAAAGGCATTGAACACCTAATAAAAATTCTATGAAAATAATCTAAGCTGTCACTGGCTTCTGGGGCTAAAATGTGGAAATGAATACAAATTAAGGAAGTAATCTTAATACTTGATTTTGGAGCTTTACTACATATAGATAGCATAGTGCCAAATTCAGGAAATTAATTTTAGGTTAAATTTTTTTTTTTTAATAAAGAAAATGGAAAAACAAAATCGGGTGCTTTTTCCTTTCCTACCTCCCTTCGTCTCTCTCCTTACTCCTGACTCACCATTTAGCAATCCAGTTCATCTTTTCGTTCTCGGCTTGTTTTTCTATGCTGTGTCAGGCCATGCCTGTCAGACTAGCCTCAATCCTTCCCACTCTGTCTTTCAAGTGCTGGAATTACAGGGAGCTAAAATTTGGCAAGTCAGTCGATTAAAATTTGGCAAATTGTCTCCTTAACTTTGTGTTCTTTTCCCGTACAGGAACAAGAAAACCAAGTAACTTGAGCTCACCTGCAAGACAGGAGTCTACAGTGAAAGGCAGTGATGGGTGAGCTTGGTTTCAAAGTCATCGTCACCGACAATAAAAGTCATTTGTCTTTGTAAATTAACAGTTTATAAGTGGGCTGAGTTACTCTATCTATACACTTATTTTATATGATCTTCTTTTTTTTAACACTGTTGTTAAGAAAAGTGTTTGTGGTGTCTTGCAGTGTTCATATAGTGGAAGTATATAATGCTTTAATTTTAATATTCATCAAGCCTAGTTCTGGACTGGTGTATGATACACCAATTTAGGGTCAAGTTAAGGAAACCTCCATTTCAGAGTCACACAGAGAAGAATCAGAATGTCCTGAGCATGAGGAGGTGAGGCAGTAGTGTACAGGCTCTAAGCAGTCCCAGTGATGAGCCAACAGCAGCCATGTTCACATTGGCCTACCACTGATGCCCATGAATGAAAGCCTGTGTGTCATAGGAATAATATTTATGTATCTCACACTGGAGTGACTGAAGGTGGCTCATATGTTTATCTCATTTACCAAATGAATTCTGTGTGTCATATTCTGTGATGAAAAAATGAAGTTTTAACTCACTTAGAGCTCATGGTCTTCTGTTGTGAGGTAACATACCCTCCTCAACTTAGTTGAAATTAGTTATGTTAAAAAATGTTTCCCAAATCATTTATATGGATCTTAGATGCATTTTCCATTTAATAGTGTTAGAATCTGTAGTTTAAAACGTAAAATCAGATGTCTTTTATTTTGTAATGTAAGTGACTAGTATTCTTAATGTAAGTTACTGAATGCTGTATAAAACACTGTAGTAAAGGTAAGTCCTCTGGGAAGCCTAGGGTCTCCTACAGCACCTTATTACTTGCTTTAGGACTTCCTTTCCCTAACGACAAAATCCACCTCCCACCAAATATGGTCAAATACTATATTTGCATAGCACTGCTCTTTAAAATTTTTATTACATTTATCTATTGAGTGTGTGTGTGTGTGTGTGTCCAGGACTCAGCTCTCTCCTTCCAACACGAGGGCCTTAGGGATTGAGCAGGGAATTGAGCCATCAGACTATTGGCAGGCACCTTTATCCACTGAGCCATGCTACCAACCCACAAAGTGTTTTTACTCTCTTTTTCCTTCTCTTTTCTTTTAATAAAAAATTTTAAAGATTTATTCATTTTTATGTATATAAATTTATGTATATAAGTGTTTTGTTTTCATGTGTAGAAGTTCACTTTGAGAGTAGAGGCCAGAAGGGGCCTCCAGATATTCTGGAACTGAGGTTATGGATGTGAGCAGCCATGTGGGTGCTGGGAACTTAACCTGAGTCCTCTGCAAGACTAGCAAGTGCTCTTAACCACTGAGCCATCTCTCCAGCCCCATACTTTCTCTAATTAAGAATCCTAGTTCCTTAATGAAGCCAATCTTGACTAGGTATTAAATATTTAACCATTAAAATAGGCAACATATGTAAATAGCAAAGATCTGGAATTATGTAAGAGGATGTGCAGTAAAAGCAAGCAGCATGTAACTTCTAGATCACTGATGCCAGTGTATTTGAAAGTAGATGGGTGCTAAGCCAGGTGGATCTCTGATACAACTGTAAAATGAAGCAGAGTTAGAAGTAACAGTATACAGTGGGAGAGGAAAAGGTTGATAAAGGTGATAGCATATAAGCAAGCCCAACCACAGATGACTGCCCCAAGCTGGCTTAAACTGCCTTCGTTTCCTGTACTTTACTGGTCACCTCTTTCTTCTAAAGTCATTACATTCTTTTTTTTTTTTTTTTTTTTTTTTTTGGATATTGTTTACATTTCAGATGTTATCCCCTTTTCCCATTCCCCTCCACCAGAAATACCCCTCCTCCTGCTTCTATGAGGGTATTCCTCCATCCACCCACCCACTCCCACCTCCCCATCCTTGAATTCCCCCACACTGGGGCATCCAGCCTTCACATGACCAAGGACCTCCTCTCCCACCAATGCCCAACAAGGCCGTCCTCCACTACATATATAGCTGGAGCCATGGGTCCCTCCCTATGTGCTCCCAGGCTGGTGGTTTAGACCCTGGGAGCTCTGGTTGGTTGGTATTGCTCTCTCCATGAGGCTTCAAACTCCTTCAGCTCCCTCAGTCTTCTTCCTAACTTCTCCATTGGGAACCCCGTGATCAGTTCAATGGTTAGCTGCAAGCATTCACTCTGTATATGTCAGGCTCTGGCAGACCTCTAAGGAGACAGCTATATCAGGGTCTTGTCCGCATTCACTTCCTGACATCCACATCAGCGCTTGCCTTTGGTGACTGCACATGGGATGGATGCCCAGGTGGGTCAGACTCCGGACGCCTCCTCCTTCAGTTTCTGTCCCACACTTTGTCTCCATATTTCCTCCCTTGAGTATTTTATTACTCCTTCTAAGAAGGACCGAAGCACCCACACTTTGTTTTTTTTTTTCTTCATGAGCTTCATGTGGTCTATGAGTTTTATCTTGGGTATTTAAAGCTTTTGGGCTAATATACACTTATCAGTGAGTGAATACCATGTGTGTTCTTTTCTGATTGGGTTACCTCACTCAGGATGATATTTTCTAGTTCCATCCATTTGCCTAAGGATTTCATGAATTCATTGTTTTTAATATCTGAGTAATACTCCATTGTGTAAATGTACCACATTTTCTGTATCCATTCCTCTGTTGAAGGACATCTGGGTTCTTTCCAGCTTCTGGCTATTATAAATAAGGCTTCTATGAACATAGTGGAACATGTGTCTTTGTTATATGTTGGAGCATCTTTTGGGTATATGCCCAGGAGTGGTATAGCCTGGTCCTCAGGTAATACTGAGCAACTGTCAGACTGATTTCCAGAGTGGTTGTATCAGCTTGCAATCCCACCAACAATGGAGGAATGTTCCTCTTTCTCCACGTCTTCACCAGCATCTGCTATCACCTGAGTTTTTGATCTTAGCCATTCTGACAGGTGTGAAGTGGAATCTCACTGCTACCTATTTGATGTCAGCGTGGTCTACAAAGCTATTTCCAAGCCAACGAAAGTTAAATTTTGGTACCCTTTCTCAAAAACAAAAACTCTCCTATTCCCCCAAAAAAAGCTTGTTATGTTAAGAAAGCGTGGTTTAAACCAGTGGCTCTCAGCCTTCCTAATGCTGTGACCCTCTAATACAGCTCCTCATGCTGTGGTGACCCCCATAAAATTATTTTTATTGCTATTCTATAACTGCAATTTTACTGCTGTTATGAATTGTAATGTAAATATCTAATATGTGATCCTCCCCAAAGGAGTTATAACCCACAGGTTGAGAATCACTGATTTAAACTTACAAAAACTTTAATAAAGTTTATTTTCTTCACACTAAACCATGCAAGCCATTATTTTTAGGCTTCACAGTCTGAGACCATGGTAAGTGAACTTTGGAATATTAACTCAAGAAGGCATGTATAGAGAGGAAAAGACATCTATCTATCTCTTCCTGCTCACTCATAGGTGGGAATGAAAAAGAAGGAAGAGCAAGGTCTTTGGAGGATGGTTGATAACATGTATTCTGTCTATCTAGGACTGGCAAAATGACAGGGGAGTACTTACGTACATGGCCCCTTTAACATGGAAAGAAAGGGCTAGGCAACAGAATCTGTCTCTTGGAATAGAAGTATAGTTTTGTGACCTGAGACACTCACATTCTTATTCTTGGTAATTATATTTGTTTTTCATTCCTAGATTCATGATGTTGCTATCTAAAATTGAGAGATCATCAGAGAAAACCATGGAGATAATGAAAAATTTAAGGAGTATACAGGTTTGTACTTTTTCTTACAAGTAATTTTCATACCTCCACTATCTGTTTTGAAAAAGGAAAGAAAGAGTCCTATATTTAAGAATCCACTCCAGTCAAGAATTTGCAGGGTATATATTTAATTTATTTCTCATGGGAAGCTCTCATGGGATTATTTCTCATAATATGTAATGATTAACTGTAATATTTTAGTTTTAGCTGACTTTTCACATTTAAAAGTATTTTTGTAGATTATGAGATTATGTTAGGGGGTCTTTTTGTTTTGTTGTTTTGTTTTAGTTGTTGGTTGGTTGAGACAGGGTCTCACCATGTAGCTCTGGCTGTTCTAGATCTCACTATTGAACACAGAAATCTGCCTGCTTCTGCCTCCCAAGTGCTAGAATTAAAGGTGTGAGCCACCATGTACAGCATATTTACCTACTTATAACTAAGCATGGTGATGCACTCCCTTAATCCCAGCACTTAAAAGGCAGAGGGTGGCAGATCTTTGGAGGGTGAAGCCAGCCTCTTCTACATAGAGAAATTCTATCTCAAACCTTTACCATCCCCACAAACCCATAAAAAAAACAAAATTAGTATTAAAGTCATTATAGGGTTTGTAATATTTGACTTACCAGGAAAACTCAAAATTCCTAGTTTAAGATCTTTTAAATGAAGAAGACACTGTATTATATTTCCTTTGTAAATAATCTCTTAGTTGTAGAGAACTTTTTTAACTCATTAAAAATAGTTTTCTTTCAGGCTTTGGAGGGCAACAGACAACTTGAAGATCTCATTGGTGTTTCCCTAGTACCATGTTCCTTAAAAAGAGAAGCAAGGAAGACCAAAGAACTAAGTAAGAAAAATTAATGTACTTTTTAAGATTTTTAAAAAAATTTATGTATATGAGTGTTTTGTCTGTCTACTCAAAGAGGGCATCAGGTTCCATTATAGACAGTTGTAACCCACCGTGTGGTTGCTGGGAGTTGAACTCAGGGCCTCGGAAAGAGCAGCCAGTGCTCTTAACAGCTAAGACATTTCTTCCAGTACCTGGATTTTTAATGTTAGTAATTTTAGAGAGAAACCTTCTGATGTTTCTCAAGTTTCAGTTTGATAGATCACACATATCCTAAAGCTGTCCAGATAGAAGTACTGTTAGCATCTTTAGATGACATGTGTTCTTTATCAGGATGTATTGCTTTACGGCTTCCTCTTGAATTCGGAAGACAAGATTGCACAGGAGAGACTGTCAGCAGGCTTCCTTTATACTGAGCTCATTTTTAAAGTAAGATAGTAAGAGGGCACTTACTTACATTGTGCTTAATACCTATCGGATGTATTGCTCTGATTATTCTTTTTTCTACAGAGTTGCTTCTTCCAAACAATGAGAAATTATTAATTCATATTCGGTGTTTGTGTGTTCGTAGCCAGACTGTACTGGAATTCACTATGTCCCCCAGGCCGTTCTTGAAGTCACAACAATGCTCTCTTTTTTTCAGCCTCCTGAATGCTGGGATTACAGGTGTGCACCAACCACGCCCAAGTATTTTATATAAAGTCTTAAAAAAAAAAAAAGACTGTGTGTTTGTGTTTGAGATCATATGTTCAGGTGTGCACACCTGTGTGCAGGTATGGAGTGTCTTCTCACTGCCTGATCCTATGAATCAGTATTTCTTCTTGATCCTGGGACTTACATTTTCTCATCTAAACTGGATGCCAGCATGTCTTAGGGATCTTCCTGTCTCAGCCTACTTAAATCTGGGATTCCAGTCATGCACAAATCTGGGATTCCCAGCTTAGTAAATGAGGGCAGAGACCCAAATTCTAACTCTCACAATTGCTTAGCGCACTATCTTAAGCACTGTGCCATCTCTACAGCCCCTTATGTTACTTCTTAATGTGAGGGTATTTTTTTTTCTCTTTTAGTGACAAAAGTAATAAAACAAAAGCTGTTTGAAAAGAAAAATTCAAGAATTCCTCCCAAAGGTAGGATTGTAGTGTTTTAGTTTATTACATAAAAAAAAAAAAAAAAAAGTTTTTGTGGGCTGAAAAGATCATCAGCTGAAAGCATTTGCCACTTCTGCAGAGGATCTGATATGGGTTCTTTACAACACATGTGGGGGCTTACAACCAACTATAACTCCAATTCCTGGGGATTCCATGCCTTCTTCTTCCCTATACAGGCACCGGGCACATATGGTCTTCAGACTTACGTATAGGCAAACCACTCATGAACATCATGAACATAAAATAAATGTGTTTTAGAAAAAGAGAAGTGCAAAAAAAGAGTAGTTTCATAATCATTTCATGAACTAAGATCTTGTGTGTGTGTGTGTGTAGAGATTTATCCGTCTTTAAATTTTTCCAATTTATTGAAATATAAGTATTTAAGGTATGTCCTATTATTGACTTTCAGAATTCCATCAGTTTTTTTTTTTTTTTTTTTTTTTTGTTTTTTTTGTTTTTTTTGTTTTTTTTGTTTTTTGAGACAGGGTTTCTCTGTGTAGCCCTGGCTGTCCTGGAACTCACTCTGTAGACCAGGCTGGCCTCAAACTCAGAAATCCGCCTGCCTCTGCCTCCCAAGTGCTGGGATTACAGGCGTGCGCCACCACCGCCTGGCTTGGAATTTTTTAAATTTCCTTTTTGATTCCTCTAGTGATCCATTTATCACTCAGCAGTGCGTCATTCAATTTGTATGTTTGTATAGGTTCTATAGCTTTCATGTTGACTTATCCCACTGTGGTCAGATAAAGTACAAGAAATTATCTCAGCTTGCTTTTGTTGTTGTTGTTTCAACTTGCTTTGTATTGTAGTATATAATCTATTTTAGAGAAAGTTTTATGTTATACTGTGAAGAACATTTATTGTTCAGTGTTTGGTTGGAATCTTCTGAAGTGTCTGCTAGAGTCATCTGTGATCTCATTTAACTCACATGTTTTTCTTATTTATTTTTTATCAGGGTGCTGATGAAAGTAGGTTGTTGATGTTATCCACTGTGATGGTTTGAATAGGAATGGCACCCATAGCCTCAGATATTTGAATGCTTGGTCATTGGTGAGTGGCACTACTTGACAGGGATTAGAAAGTGTGGCCTTGTGGGAGGAATCACTGGGCTTTGAGGTTTCAGAAGCCAGGCCAGGCCCAGTGGCTCTTTCTCTTCCTGCTGCCTGCTGACCCTGATGTGGAACTCTTAGATACTTCTCCAGCATCATGTCTGCCAACATATACCATGATGGTATTGGACTAAACCTCTGAAACTTTAAACCAGTCCCAATTAAATGCTTTCTTGTCATAAGACTTGCCATGGTCATGGTGTCTCTTCACAGAAACAGAACATTGACTAAGATATCCACTATTAATGTGTTGGGATTCATCTGAGGCTCTACATGTAGTAGTATTTCATTTGTGAAATTCAGTCCACACATGATCAGTGCACATGAGTTTAAAATGGCAATGTCCTCTTGGTGGATTGTTGCTTAAATCAGTATACTCTTCCTTCTCTCTTCTAATTTTGCTTTGAAGTCTAGTTTGTCAGATATTAGAACAATATCTACTTATTTCCTAGTTTCATTTCTCCAAATATGTTTTTACATTCTTTCACTCTAAAGTCATGTCTGGCCCTTTTCTTTTGTCTTGTTTTGTCCATGTGTGGTATGCATGCATGTGTGTATTCATTCGCACAAACACATGCATATACATGAGCGGTTTGACATTGGCTGTCCTCCTTGAGTACTTTCCACCTAACATATATGGCAAGTCTCTTACTTGAAACCAGAGCTTACCAGTTTGGCTAACCTAGCTAGGCAATTTGCTCCTGGGGTCTCTGTCTCTGTCTTCTGTGCACAGGTGTTATAGGCGAGCCACCATACCCTCTTGGCATTTACATGAGTACTGGGGATACTCTGGTCTTCATGTTTGTACAGCAAGTGCTTTGCCCATTAAGCCTAAATATTAATCTTTGATAGTCAAGTGTGTTCTTAGAGACAACAAACAGATGGGTCCTGTTTTGTTATTCAACCTGCTAGTCTCTGTCTTCTGATTAAGGCGTTGAAACCATTACTATTCAGAATTATTACTAAAAGGCATTTCAGGTGAGCCACCACATGCTCTTGGCATTTATGTGGGTACTAGGGATTGTATTTTAGATATATATATATATTATATATATATCATATATATATAATAAGTATACTGTATATATATAAATAATAATATATATAATATATATAAATAATATATAATATATATATAAATAATATATATAATATATATAAATAATATATAAATTATATATAAATAATAATATATTTTATATATATATGTGTATATATATATATAACACAAGTATACTGTAGCTGTCTTCAGTCACAACAGAAGAGGGCATCAGATCCCATTACAGATGGTTGTGAGCCACCATGTTGTTGCTGGAAATTGAACTCAGGACCTCTGGAAGAGTAGTCAGTGCTCTTAACCGCTGAGCCATCTCTCTAGTCCCCAAACTATTGTACTGCTGCTATTTTGTTGATTTTTGTTTTTGTTTTGTTTCTGTAGTGTTTGAGGTTTTCATAGTCTTTACTTGCTAAACTATTGTTCTAATGTGGTTTATTCTTTCCTGTAGCATCATGGATGAGTTTATCTTTTTCTTTGTTCCAATGGATTCCTTGAAGTATATAGTGTCAATCACTGGCCCTTGTGCATGGCCCAACTCCAATAGGTTAGGAGTAGGAGAGCTATAAAGTGCCTGGCTGTGTACCATGAAATCCTTTAGCCTGTTTGAATCATGAAAAGTGTTTCTTCTTCAATTATAGCAAATAGTTTCACTGTATATAGTATTCTGAGTTAGTTTTATGCCTTTAACAGGAAGTCTTTCTTCTTCCTCCCTCTCATGATTTATAGACTTGGTCTTTTCATACGGTCTTCTATATTATGTTTATCCTTTCTTATTAATTCATCTTTGTCTTTGTCTGCATATTCCAATTCATCTCTCTTGTCTTCAGCCCTAGTATTCTGTTCTCTCCGTTCTATTCTATCATTGGTAAGTCTATGGAGCTTCCTATTTGATGTAATGAATTTTGAATTTCTTGCATTTTACTTGTTTTTTGTTGTTTGGTTGGTTTGGTTTTTTCATTCCACTTTCATATCCTGTATTGTTTCTTTTTTGTTTTGTTCATGCATGTGATATATATATGTGCACATAGCTGTGTATGTTCATTTGAAGGTCAACAGTAGGTATCTTCCTCTGTCACGCTCCACCTCATTTTTTATTTTTATATTTATTTTATGTGTATGGGTATTTAGCCTACATATATGTATGTGTAATACATGTGTGCAGTGTCCACGGAAGTCAGAAGAGGGGATTAGATCCCCTGGAACTGGAGGTACAGGTGATTGTGAGCCTCATATGTGTGCTAGAAATCAAGCCCAAGTCCTCTGCTTCTACTCTTCACAAGTACTCTTCACTGCTGAGCCACCTCTCAGCCCCTCTGGACTAGTTTTTGAGATGAGGCTTTTATTGAAACCTAGAGTTCATTGATTTCCAAGGCTGGCCAGCAAGCTCTCAGATCTGCCTGTCTCTGCCCTTCCAGTACTGGGAATTCAGACACACCAGCATGCCATGCATGGGTTTTATATGGTGCTGAGGATTAGACCGACTGAGCCATCGACTGGCTCTATGCTCCTTTATTTTTTTAGCTATTTTTGTTCTCTTATAATTCACTCAGGAATTCTTTGAAATGTGTCTTCTTTGAAATCTTTGAATAATTTATAATCACTCTTTTAAATTAAGTCTTCGGGATTTCATATAATTCACTCCCATTAAAGGGTATTACTGTTAAAGGGTATTACTGTTAAAGGGTATTACTGTTAAAGGGTATTACTGTTAAAGGGTATTACTGTTAAAGGGTATTATTACTGTGGGATAAATGTTTTGTGGAGGATTTATTGTGCCTTGGATTTTCAGGTTTCCTGTGTTTTCACTTTGAGACTTGCACATCTGGAGTTAAATCTTTGTTTTTTTTGTTTTTTTTTTGTTTTTCTTTCTTTCTAAATCACCCCTGTTCTTCATGTGAAGTGTTTTCAACATAGGAGAGTGACTGGGCTGTAGTAAGATTATGGTGTTGTTTTCTGCTAGACTCCAAATCTAGCTTAGTAAGTTACACCCCTCAGCCCACATATTCAGGGCACCGGGCTTAATTTCTAACATTCCCCTGAAGGAAGAATACCATTTGCGAAAGCAATCACTATCAAAGATAGATCAGCCCACGGTGAAAATAGCAGTAATGATCAAATTAAAAACAATCACATCCAAACCTAGGAAGTGGAGGAGCACTGATGGTACTGTGTGCACTGCAGTGCTCGGTAGTGTGTGGGAGGGCAGAGCAGTGAGACTAGTGGTTAGTACTGGCTGGACAAAGCAAAGGGGAGAAAAGGGGAAAGTCATAGAGGGACCAGTGAGGTCAGGGGGTCATGGGAGAGAAGCAGTTTTGGCTAAAGTTAGGATGAAACAAGAGGTAAAGAAATCCAAAAGGCAGTTGAAAACAACCCTCTCCTACAGGAGGCTGTAATAAGGAAACTACATGCAAACCAAGCTGTTATGTTCTTCTAGAAAGTTTATCAAAAAAGATGGGAAAAGAAAGTCTTGAAGTGGGAAAAGAGGGCAACAGAAGATAATTATTTTTTCTAAGAGGAATGAAAGAAGCCCTAGCCAAAGCTTGCATACTAGTCCTTGAATGCCCAGCCTAGCCTGGGTGAGCATGGAAGGACAGTGGGTCTTCTGTGCCTGGAGCTCCCTGTCCCCCTGAATGGCTAGCCATCATTGCCTTTCCCAATCCATTACCACCTCAGTCTTGGATCTGGGGTCTAAGCATAAGCTCAGAGTCCTCTCTATTCTTGGGGATACTATAACCTTAAGGATGACACAGATCTCTGTAGAAGAACTGACCTCCATCTCCTGAGAAACTGGGGGCAGGGGCAGTTTTGCCTCTATAACCCACTGTTGTCTAACCCATAGCATAAGAAGTGACAGCAAACCAACTCTAGAATCTAAGTTCTCTTCCAGTCTTTCTCCAGATTCCTACTTTTTATCACCTTACATCGTGGATGGGGACCCCAAGGATGAGCAGGAGGCTTGGGACATAGGAACATGGCAATAGTCACTAAGGAATACCAAGTATATTGGGGACTTATGTCTGTTCCTCTACAGACCCTGGCTCTCAGCAGATCCCACCTTCTAAACAGTGAGTCGATCTGATTCAGGTCCTTCTTTGTGGTTTTGAAGTGTATTGATTGCTAGGTTTCTGCATATAGTCCCAGGGTACTTGCTCTGAGGTTTCTGTAGGTGTGATTGATGGAGGGCCTGGAACCACCAAGCCACTAAACAGCAGTGGTCTTTTTTAAAATGCCATACTCAGGCTGTTCCTGCTGAGTGCTGCTTTGGTCAGGTGCCCAGCAGAGACCTCCTTGTTCTTTATGACTGAATAATACTCTGTTGTGTGTAGAAGAATGAGACTTTTAATATTATGACATGAATGTCACTCAGCAGTCTCTGCAAGTGGAGCCGGCCCTTGGCTAGTGATATTTTAGGCTAGCATCCTTAAGTACAAGCAACAACCATATACTGAGTACTGGTAATTTCTGTGTTCCCAGTCCTAAGCTTAGCAGATTTTACAGTAATATTACTAGTTATTTTCACTGTCATTATGGACAGTAAACAAATACACAAAATCCATTAACTTGACCAAAGACACTGGCACTTAATTTACAAAGCAGAGACTCAATCTAAAGGTCAGATGACTCAGAAAGTCTGGCCTTTCCATGATTTCATGTTCCTTCCAAAAACAAGTGAACTCAGCTAGTCACCCTAGTTTTCAAATTATACATAAATATAAGTGACACTGGTTCACCCAGTCTAATATGTTTGAGTGGGCTTAACTTGAACAGTAATCTTCAGTAGAAATAGCAAATTCCAGTCAGATACAGAGGTCAGCCACATTATACAAGGTTAACAACCAGGGCAAGATGCCTCCAAAGCTCTTGTAGAGGGGTAGGCTCCTGTGCCTCCCGCTGGCACTGTGCCACAGAGTCTCACACAAGGGAGTGTTTACAAGGTTAGGGGTCTTCTCTCCTGTAGCTTTTCATGGCTTCAGTGTTGTTTGTCATAGATTCACTTTTCTAACCTCACAAGATTTAGATTATAAGGTGACATTTATATGTTTATTATTTCCCTAGAAGAAGACCTTCTATATTTTCTGTGCCAATGATGTATTTTTCAAAATCCATGCTTTCCTAGAAGTATTAATAGTTAAAACTGACATTTACCAAATTTTGAGAAATGAAGGAAAAAAATCTCAGGTGATTAGTTAACAAAATTATTACATTTAATTCATCTATTGAGGGGTATACCATGGCACACTTGAAGGCATCAGCAGGCAAATTACAGGAATCCCTCTATCATGTAGCTCTTGGGGATCAATCTCAGGTTATCAGTTTTTGGCAACAAGGACCTTAACCCACTGAGCTATCTCACTAGCCCTCAAATAATTTTAAAGAACTTTCTAGAAGTATTAATAATCCATGACTAAAATCTTCAAGGGGTTTGGAGAGTAAGTATTGTCATTCCTTCAGTTATACACTGCAGCTCAATTCTTTGTGCATTTATGCAAGAACAGCCTCCTAGCTATTGTGTTATTTTTAGACATACAGACTGAATTGTCCCTTGTCAGGCTTCTACAGGGTTGTTTCTTTCATTCATAGGAGAAACTGCACCACTAAATTATATTTTGAAATTTCTAGTAAGCATTAGTTATTTGTTGTGACTTAAATAAAAACTTAATTTAAAAACCTGTTTTCATAATATGCATCAATATTGCCATGCCTAATTACCACTTCTTTGCTCTGATAATCCTCCATTTCCACTTGGCATGAGCTATAGTAGCTCTTTATGTTTTCTAAGGCACTAAAAGTTCTTCATTTTCCAACTCATGTCCACATGCTTCCTTGGAGTTTGAATCTGAGCTCTTGCACTTTACTGGATGCTTTTCCTGCCGCTGTCTCTGGTTCCTACCATGCATATCTTCAGTATGGGCTACTACAGGAAGAGGAGAATCTGTGTGACACTCCAGGGATAAGTAAACAGGCATATGGCAGGTCCTGTGTGTGAGGCTTCATGGAACTAAGAGAAACCTGAAGAGGTCACTCACCCTTTAATAAGAACTAGACCTATGAATCTGAATGCCTTGCCAGACTATGTGAATAACAGGCTCTCTTCTGCTAAACTCGAGGTTCTTAAACAAAGGAAGGCTTCTTTTGGTTACTCAGGATATAAGACTAAGTTCACATTCCTTAAAAATATTGGCTTTATGACTATTAGGAAAATAATGAAATGAAAGACTCCTTGTCTGTTAGAGTTAGATGTGAATTTTCATAATTATTTTAAATTTGTTATGCTGAAGATCTAAGACATCTGACTGTTCAGTGGTCCGAGACTGGTGATGGGTGTCACACTATGATCACATGGTGAGGCATGAAATGTATTTGCTTTACACAATCAACCCTACTAAAAACAACCTCATACAGATATTTCTTAGTCAATAGATGGCATTCTGTAGCACTTGGCATTTCCATTTTTTCTAGAGATATTAAAAAATGCCACCATTGTTTGTCTGTGACGAGGACTTCCAGTAAACAAAATGTTTTTGAAAAGAATGTAAGCAAATTGTAGAGCAGCTGCCAAGATAAGAAATCAAGAGACTCAGTTTCAGTCCAAAACACATTTTATGTTTTGAGAATAATTGTGTAGGTTGCAGAATGCATATTTCAAATGCTGCATAACCATCTGAACTTTACAATGTTCAAAAAAGGTAATTGTTTCAGCTATTTATAATAGAAACTATTTCAGAACTTCTAGCTCTGGTCTTCTGAAAAGGGCGCAGACTGTGTTTTCTTTAGTTAACTTGCATTGTAAAATGCATGTTGGCTACAGGATTCTGAATCTATCACATCCTTTAGGCTATAGGGCAAGCGAACCCCTGTGCTGACACCATAAAGTAGTTTGATGTGGCCTTGCCACCATTTCTAGCCACCACTGGGGTATTTTTTAACTAAATGTTACACTTCTCGCAATTCAGTCTTGAAAAAAATACTCATTATGTTAGCCAAATACTCTGACTTCTTGAAGACTTCTGCCCTCTTGGCATTTCATCTTTGATCTTAAATATTGTGCAGCATCTTTTTTTTTTTCGCAAATACTTTAGTTTTAAAAGCACTCAGATTTGAGTTTGAATTCTCTTTAAAATTCCCCTCTATGCTTTCATGGATTTATTTGGAGATAGCTGTTAATTTTGACATCACAGATTCACATTAATGTACATTGTAGCTCTCGGTCCTTCATGTGGACTCACTGTTGTGCATGCTGTCCATGGGTCAGACCTCTCTGTGGATAGTGTTACAGTTCTTGCTTTACGCCCGTCATCATTGTTCGGGGACTACGACCAACTGATAAGAATGCCGACTTAAGATTTGTCTTGGATGTGAGGAAAGCAGAACAGGGTTACTTTTTTTTTCAAAGCCTTTTACATAATTTTCTTCCATGATTTAAATTTTTATACTTTACTTAAAGTATGATAATTTTTCTTTTGAAAGAAATCTGTAGCAAATGTTATACTTTTGGACTCACTTAATAGCAATTATGTGTTTAAAAGGTGTAAATAACTTGCAAGCAGACAGTACAAATATCCAGGTGTTCTTATGTGCTGATGACAACAAAATTGAAAAGAAAGACTGTAATAATTCTGACTGGTTTTCTCTGCAGAAGATATTGATTATTTGTGTGTGGTGAGAGATTTGGAAAATTCAATTAAAGGAGTTGTGCAAAGGTTTCATAAATTTCCCTTCTACAGCGTGTACACAGACATTGTTGCCTTTTAAATCAATGCAGCACTTCACAATATATTTTCTTTGAAACATAAAAATAAATAACATTTAAACAGTTCTGCTTACTACAGAAACAAATTTTATTTTCTGTGAAGCATTTAGTCATGTGCTACCACTGACTCGGACCCATTTGCCAGCTGTAACAAATTTTATAGACACTTCCCTGGAGACATAGCTCACGTACTGTGAATTTTTAAATGAACAAATGGTGAAGAAGGGGTGTCAGCAATATAAAAATTGATCAGTTAAAAGATAAAAGCATAAGTAAAGAGATTTGTATGGTGGCCTTAATAGGTTTTATTAAATAAAAATACTATAAAAAGACAGTAATGAATAGACTAAGGACTGACTGTTCTTGAGGAGGAGAAGAATTATCCTGGCACATTTATAGAAATTGGTTTTTTGTTGCCTGACAGGTGAACATTTTCCATTTTAACCCTGAAAAGCAGTCAGAAAAACTAACCTCATCCCCAAGACTTACATCAAATTGCTCCGTGGCATACATATTTTAGACACCTAAGTAACAAAGTATATTTGCATTATTATATAGTTAATTATGTTAGGTGGTTTGCTGTCTATCAAAGACTCAAAAGAGGAGGGAGGTCATTTGTATTCTCACTTAGTTGCAGCCCACGGAATTCCTGGGCTCCTGCTGCTTTCCTTCTCATAAACTGCTTTTCTTCCTTCTCTGCCTCCAAGTCTCCTGCTTATCTCACTGTAAAGTCAGTCTCAAATGGACCGTCCTCTGGGAAGCTCACCATTCTCCTGAGTGAAGCACAATTGTTTCATGTCGTAGGCTTCCATGGACCCTGTCAACTGTTAATTGTGTTTGTGTAGTGCATTGTCACTTGGATTACTGGCCTTCTTGTGGACTCTTCTGTGTTACAGCCCCAGAGTCTCACCCAGCATCTGGAGAGAGGGGGCTGGGGTGCAACTACAGCATCTACTTAGAACCCAGATTAACTGTCCCTTATATGAGTGAATGGATGGATAAATGTCCAGTCTAAGTACCTATCAAAGCTAGATGCCTTGTAGCACAAGAAGTGTTGCCTGATTCCAAGAATTATCTAAACATTTTCAAACACTTAAATTTTTTTTAGTTTTGTTGGGTTGGTTGACGTGTTTTTTGAGACAAGGTCTCGCTGTGTAGTCCTGGCTAACCTAGAACTTGCTATGTAGATCAGGCTGACCTCAAACTCACAGAGATCCACTTGCCTCTGCCTCCCAAGTGCTGTAATTAAAGGGTCAAATACTTATGGTTGCCCTCTTTATGTCCTTCATTAATTTAATGTTTATAGAATATCTGTTATGAATTAGTCTTTTGGCCTTAGGGATACCAACAAAACAACCAAACATTACAGACCTCATCCTTCCCTCAGGAACGTAGAGCCCAGCACAAAGGGCAGATAACCATAGTGAAGTGTGAAAGAATAGCAACAGCATCACACTGATACTCTTTGGTATGATGTACAAGGCATATAACAGATTTCCTGGCTATTATCATTTTAAGATGTATATTCTGAAGTAGAGCCTATGAGATGTTAAAATAAAAATTATAAAGCCCAAACTTGTTTATTATGTAAAATAAAAGTTTTTAAAATGATTTATCTATTTTGAGTTTACGTGTATTGGTGTTTTCCTGACATATGTAAATGCACCTCATGCATGCAGTACCCACAGGATACTGAAGAGGGAGTCCGATCCCTTAGAGCTGGAGCTGGAACCAGTTGTAAGCGGCTGTATGAGTACTGAGATCCAAACCTGGGTCTTTGCAAGAGCAGTCAGTGCTCTTAACTGCTGCACCATCTCTCCAGCCTCCAACTTTATTTTAATTTCACTTGACTCAATATTTACTTTTGTATCATATAGTGTGGCAAGTTATTTTCAATTGTTTTCTGAAAAAAAGTCTCTTTTTTCACATAGAGCATCATCTTGACAGCTTTGAATTCCTTAAAGCCATTTTGAACTGAGGTAATGTCTTGCTTCTCTAACTCAGCTAACCTTGTTAAATTTCACTGTTTTGTTCATGTAAAAGCATTTTATTTACATTGTAAGATTTTATTAATTAGTTATAGCTTTCCTTTAAAGCAATTATATTGTTTTGTAAAGATAACATTTTTCCAGTAGCTAACTCTACCATAAAGACTATCACCGCTGGGCAGTGGTGGCACATGCTTTTAATCCCAGCACTTGGGAGGCAGAGGCAGGTGGATTTCTGAGTTCAAGGCCAGCCTGGTCTACAGATTGAGTTTCAGGACAGCTAGGGCAACACAGAGAAACCCTGTCTCGAAACTCCACCCCACCCCCAAAAAAAGACTGTATCACCATGCCATGCTATGATGTGTTCAGAACTTCATTAGATGGAATAGCCTTGCTTGCTCTGGGCATTTACTTCATCTCATCTGCACCTCTGGCTGGCTCACCCTGGTGAAGAGTGCTTCCATCCCATGAGTAGACCACACCTCAGGGCCACACTGTCCTAAGTATAGTTACTTCATCACCTCTCCCTAGTTGTTCTTCATGCTTCCTTTCTAGGGCTTATAGCACGCAGCTTGGGAAAGAACTTAAAACACATTCACAAGTGTTATGATCTAAAAGCATTTTAGATGCTAGGACAGACAAAATTTTGAGCTACACTAAATCACACAAGTTCAGACTCTTCGTTTTAGGGTTCTGACCCACTGCACAAATACTATAACTCTAATGAGGATCACAGTTATCAGTTTGAAGAAACAGATAATGTCCTGTAGGGCAAGCCTCTCTGGCACAAAAATGTTAGCAATTAACATGGACAAGGTCTCAAAGCATAGTGGAGTCCACTGGAATCCACTATATGGAATTTAACCTTGAACTCCATGTACTGCCCCAAACTAGAGGCAAAGCTTAATTTCTAAGTCTCTGAAGACCATAGAGCAGCCTTCTGCTCATGACTGAAGCTGGGCTGGCGAGGACGGGTGTCTCCTGACCACATGAGACAGGAAGCACAAAGGCCCATGAACTTGAAATAGGCAGTGATAGTGAAACTACACATGAGAAAGAATGGTGTGTAAAATTAATGACCTATAATATCAGTAAAATGTAGGCCAGTAAATGTTCTGGATTCTGCCTTTCATGAGGTGTAGAGCCAAGGAAAAGTTGATAATGGTTATAAACATTGCTTTCTGCTGTGAGTACCAGTGAAGAAAAAGCAGTATTAGAAAATTCACAACAGACATACATCGACTCAGGAAAGTGTGACAAGGTAATTAGTTAGAGACTGAGGACTTCACACCAACTCTAGCCTAGTGGAGTGCACACAGCTGCAGCCTCAACACTTGAGCAGCAGAGGTACACACTTGGGCTTTATAGCCTCGAGGAGGTCTTAAAGGTGGGTGGGGCTACCCTACTAATTTACATTACATCACCTCTATCCAGGAGCCACTTACACTCTAGTGACAGATGCCATGTACTTAGCAGATGGATGAACTGAAAACCTGTTTTTGGTTTCTCCTTTAAAAAAAAAAAAAAATACAGGGTTCCATAATATAGCCAGGCCTGACCTCAGTCCTCCCCCTTCACCATCCTGAATGCTGGGCACGTACAACCACACATGGCTCCAAAAACATGGGAAATTTCAATAGCTTGTATAAATATGCAGAAAGAAGTATGTAATCACAAAATATCAAAAAGCAAGACTAAGAGGAAGGGTTCAGGCAACACGGACAGTTATCAGGCTCAGATAATCAGATGGCCAAGCAACAGAGATTGTAAGACAGCAAGTGTCTCAAGAATACCTTAGAATATGTGGTTACTGTGAATGAGGTACACTGCCACACCTGTTGTACATAACATAAATCTTACTAAGTTTTCTGCTTGGTCCTGGATTTGACCTCAAAATCTTTTTTACTATTTCTCCCAACAACCAGAGTTGACTTTCTAATGAAAACCTTTTTTTTTTTTTTTTTTTTTTGGCAGTGTGGTGTCTGGTGTTAGAAAAAAATAATAGCTTTCTAAAATCCAAAGATGTCTGATACCATAACTACCTAGCTTTGACCCTATACATGCCTACGTGCCTTGGTTCCCTCACACTGAATTTTAAGTGAGGATTGTGATGCTACTTTGTAAGAATAAACTGAACTATTAGCCTAACTAGTATCTCCTTTATTGTAGCATTTTTAATGAGTGCTTTTCTCTCCTTTATAGTGTTATCTTCAAGTCTGACAACTGTGTCAACCTGCCTGGATACTAGTCAAGCCATAAGAATGCAGAGCAGACTGAAGTAAAGAGTCAGTGAAAGACTGTCAAGTTTGCAACCCATCTCATAAGACAGGTAGAAGATATGTTGATTATTCTAAATAGGAAAAAATAAAGGTGTCCATTGTGCACTGCCTTTCTGTGCAAAAATCTGTGTATATGCCTGTATGTATGTTTGTGGGAGCGGGTATATATTTACCATGACATATGTATGGAGCTCAGAGGACAACCTCAGGTGGCAGTGCATTTTCCATATTAAGAAAGGGTTTCTTGTTCAAATATATACACCAATTGAGCCGGGCTGTGAGCTTCCATTGCGTGCTGGGAGTCTATGTGCATGCTGCTGCCTCTAGCTTTATATGGGTTCTAGCAGTCAAATGCAGGTTCTCACACAGAGCCATCTCCCAAGCCCACCACTGCTATGACTTCTAACCGCTGATGAAAATGAAGGAAAAGAGCCACATGCCTGCAGGAAGGTTTCAGTCAGCAGTTGCCACTGTCTTCCCTGACACAGTGCTCCTAAGTCTAAATGAGATTCTGTCACCACTAGGAGTCCCCAGTGGGACACACTGAATAAGAATCTGTCATAGTCACCACACCCCACTTCTTGGCAGCTGTTGAAGGAAGCACCTGCTAGAGGCCCCTTAAGGCATGTAGACAAAGGCATCTAAATTGTGTTTTCAGTGGATCATACTGGAGTATCAAAATCCTCTCAAATGTATTTCTCATATTTCTTTACACAAAGAATGCTGTCAGAATAGCCAGACGAATGTGTGAAGGTGAATCTTGCTCAGAAGACACAAAAAATAAGTAAATGGGAACTTATCATTGTACCAAATTACATGGCAAATAGCATTGAAATCATTCTTTAAGTGATGTATGAGATGTATGTTAATTTGGAAATTCGTGATGATGTAATAACCATCTTCTGTATCCCAAAGGCACTTAGAAGAAATGCGCTCACTGTGAACAGTGTGTGCATCTGCCTGATCATATTTAAGGCACAGAAGAAATGTGTGTAATTAATCTGCCCAGTAAATACCAACTTGTAGCACTAGGCAGGTGCAAGTCTAGATAAAATTTCTTGCAGCTAATTTAAACTTTCTGCACACACCAGTAGATAATCTCAATGTAAATAATACATTTCTTCCTGACTCTTTAATGTAAGCCTTGCAGTACAGGAGTCTTGGCTTAGATACGGTGTATCACATGTTTCTATATATTTTTAACATTTCTGGCTAGAATTATGAGTCTAGTTTGTACTTATTGGAACTCACAATAAACCAGCAATCAGCTTTCCCCATGTATAGTTCCGGCTACTTATTAATTTACAGGTTATTTTATGCTTATTGAAAATTTAGAAGTGTGTTGAGGAACTGGTGTCTTGGGTGTGTATTGTTCCACTCTAGGGACCATTGTCTATGCTTACAGAGAAAATAACTGTGAATCTCTTAAGATTTCATATATTTAGAAAACACTGAAATGAACTATCAATACAGGTATCTAAATATAAGTTGAAGCGAATTCAAACTTTAATGAATGTAAAGAAAATACCTTTACTATAGGGCAAGTACATGGTCCCTTCCAGGTTTTTTGAAGCATTAACTTAGATGTGTGCTTCTCTGTGTGTGTTACAATGTGTGTGCTATCAGGATAAAGAGGGAAAGGGAAGTCAGCCCTATAACATGGTTTCTAAAGCGTTTATACTTGACCTGAGCTGCAAGGAAAAAAACGCCTTGGCACTTGTCCTAAGGTTTGACAAAAATAGTCTAACATGTTACTTGATTCTATTACATTTTGAAAATAAAAGTTTTGTGAAACAAAAGTCAAGGTTAAAAAGAACTTATTTTTCACTTAGAAACATTTCAGATTGGTATCTTACAGTGTTTTTTAAACTTATTACTATAAATGACATTGGCACTAAGCAGTAGTTCAATCAACTATTCAACCTAACTGCCTTCTAGGTTTTCAGGAACTATTTAAGCAAGATTCTTTTTATATCTGTCTGCGAAATATCAAGAATACTTACTGATATGTCTTCAAATATAATGTTAATAAAAATATAGTAATATAGATTGTTCTAACATTGAAAACTAGGGTGCAAGCCAAAACATTTTATAAAGTACCCTGAATTAGAGACTGAGGAGTTAAGGAGCAGGCTGCTTTCAGATGTAATGAGTTAGGTAGGTATGTGCTTATGGGGGTTGCTGTATGTTTGACTTCTTGATACACTGAGCATTTGCCTTTCAGAACAGCTGGGTCTGCTGAGAATCACTTCCCAGTTCTGTTCACTGTAGATCAGATGACTCTCGCTTTATCACCCTTAGAGGCCATGTGAAGGACAAAGCAGAAAGATCCACACACAAAACTAATGTTTATATGGTGGGATTGGGGAGGGATGCACCTAGCCCTGATCCTCTAAAGAACAGAGAAGAAACAACTTGAGAACTGGAACTATTGAGTTCCTCCAGCCATTCTTTAGTTGTAATCTGTCCATCTTTTGGTCCCTCCTATAGAACAGTGGGCTGTTTGGCCACCTAGGCTTTTAAAAGGCTTTTTTTTTTTTTCTCCCTCACTGTGGTTGACAAATTTTCTCCTCTACCTAAGGACTGAAAGGATAATGATTCTGGGATGCTTTATATGATAGGAACCTATACCCTATTCTCTTCATTACTTTAAGAAGCAAACCTAAGTACATGAGGAGTGGAGAAAGGTGCATGTCTCAACAATGCCTCTTCACTCTCCAGTGTATCTGAAAAGAACAGAAGTCTTCATCTTTGACAGGGAAGACAATGAGGCTTCTGATCTTTACTTAATTTAGTGTTAGATTCTATTAAAACATCCTGTGACCAGAGGTTAGCTGAGAGGCTGACATTTTCTAGGGAGGAGCTGGTGCTTTGGAAGCTGCCTACAGCAAGCACAAAGCACACTGTGTCTGACTTTGTTTTGTTTTTTAAAACAGGATTTCATGTAGCTCAGGCTACCCTCAAACTTGTGCTCCTCCTGCTTGTAGCTACCAAGTGCTAAGATGACTAGTGTGTACCAACAGGCCTAGCTTTATGTGCATTCTAACTGGTTTCTACTGGATATGAGTTATTGACTTACATTGCTCATTGTAACTCTCCTTTAACTGATGGGAACTTGCTATGGTTAGACTAAATCATCTGAAAAAAAATGTATCTTTATTGACAGAATTTATGTACACAACAGACACTGAATCTGGCATTACATTAGACTTAATACTTTTATTTTGGAGTTGCTCTACTGAATTCCTGAGATTTTAATGGAAATCAGCATTTCTGTGTTAAACTCAGATACATTATTATTGAAGATAAAAAAAGGTTCAGGTAAAAGCAGCCAGGATGCTGGCTGCTGGGCCCAGCAGTTACAGATAGTGACCACAGGCAGTGACGCAGTGATATTGCCTGCTGATTCTGCAGCCACCAAGGCTGCCTCTCTGTGCTGACCTTGACCCTGAAGTCCTCATGCACATTTGCTTTGTCAGACTGAGAAATACGTATTTTCTAGCATCAGCCTATGGATAGACAGCCATGTCCAGAACCAATTCTTTATACCACTTTAGAATATGCCATTTAATGACTTAATGCTCTAGTGACTACATTATGAAAGAAATACACTCAAAAGAGGCTAGTGGTAAAGTGACTTTAATTTTTGTCAAAGACTAAATAAACAGCTTTCCTGTGAAAGTAAAACACAATACATTATTTTTAACATTGATATGGGTGAAGGGATAACCCTACCAATATGACAAAGCCAGTGTGAGGCATGATTTGAATACACAGCTATGGCAGTGGAAACCTTAAACGAGGTAACAGAAAGGGAGATGAAGTCCTTGAATAAGGTAGTTTTAATTTAGAATGACTCTAGAAATTTAGAATTAATTATTATGAGTGACTAAAAAGACTTCAAGCTTCTGAGATTTATATTCAATAAAAGTTCTTTTTAATAAATGGCATCAAGAGATTCTACATTTTTGGAAATAAGAATACCACTTAATCTATAAGCATCCAATTTTGCATATGCAATAATGCATATGCAAATTTCAAACAGCATAATGTACCTTCACAGAAATTAAGAAAAATGTTAATTCCCTGAGATATACCAGATTTATTTTATGTATACAAATACATATATACATATATTTTATGCATATCAGTATGATATCTTCATGCACACCAGAAGAGGGCATTAGATCCCATTAGAGATGGTTGTGAGCCACCATGTGGTTGCTGGGACTTGAGCTCAGGTCCTCTTGAAGAGCAGCCACTCCTCTTAACTGCTAAGCCATCTCTTCTAAATGAGACACTTATCACTTGTAGCCAAACAAGTCAGGTGCTTAATTCTTCCAATAAATTCATTTTACATTTATTAAAGCACACTTTGTCTGACTTTGTTTTGTTTTTTAAAACAGGATTTCATGTAGCTCAGGCTAGCCTCAAACTCATGCTCCTCCTGCTTGTAGTTAGTTATGAAGTTCTAAGATGACCAGTGTGTAAGCAGGCCTAGCCCTATGTGCATTCTGACTGGTCTTAAATTTTAAAACTATATAGAATAAACTTAAAATTTATAAAACACATTCCATTATTAAATACTGGTATTGAGGACATATTTTTTCTCTCCCCCTTTTGTTGAGACAGGTGTCTCATGTAGCCTAGGCTAGCCTCAAACTTGCTATGTATAACCAAAGATAACCTTGAACTATAGGTACCCCTGCCTCTACCTCCTGGTACTGGGATTGCAAATTTGAGCTACTACAACCAGCTGGGATTTTTTTTCTCTTATTTTACCATTTAAATATCTCTGAATACTACCAAAATTACAATATGCTTTACCAAAAAAAATACTTAGAAAACAAATGTTTTGGTCTCTGTATACATTTTGTGTAAATAACAATGCCCTTTCATCATTTCTTTTCCTATAATTCCATGATTGTAAAAATGATATGATCACTTATACATAACAAAAGATTGCATTTGCTTGGGAATGTAGCTAGTCAATTTTCTTCCGATTTCTTCCATTTTTGGAATCCCACATGATTATAATGTTAAAGTATACCAAGAAGAATATAAAGTTTACACAGGACACAAAACATATAAGTACAGAAAACAAGTCTGGTAATTTCTGAGGAGGGTCCAGTGTTACGCTCAAAATCGTCAGAAGGACCATGGTGATGACTGAAGAAAGAAACTGTAAGGGAAAACAGAGTATCACTGAACGGTTCAGACGGTCATGACACAAACTACAATCATCTGGGTAAAATGGAATCTCAACTGAGAAAAATGCCTCCATCGGATGGCCTCGGGCAAGTCTGTAGTGCATTTTCTTGGCAAGCAAGCCAGTGAGCAGCACTTCTCCACAGCTCCACTTGAGTTTCTTCCCTCAATATACTCCAACCCAGATATGTAAGCCAAATAAACCCTTTCCTCCCCAAGCTGCTTTTGGTCATGGCCTGTATCACAGCAACAGAAAACAGACTTAAACAGGTTAGGTAACATTGATTTGTGCTGTATATTAGCAGAAC
The DNA here is from genome assembly GCF_011762505.2 of Arvicanthis niloticus. Lineage (NCBI taxonomy): Eukaryota > Metazoa > Chordata > Mammalia > Rodentia > Muridae > Arvicanthis > Arvicanthis niloticus. The sequence goes on from NC_047662.1 coordinate 51,481,048, forward strand.
TGAAGAGAGCTGAAGGAGTGTACAATCTGTCCTATAAGCAGATCTCTGACAGACTGTTAAAAACCTCCATGCACATGCATAGGCCATACCCTCAAGCAATTAGAAATTTAAGGAAAACACTTAAATATAAATACCTGTTGTCAAAGCTCTACAGAGAGTTCCCATATGAAGCTAAGCTTTTAATATTTGCCTTTTTGTTTTGGTAGGATTGGGGGGTGGGGGGGCGTGGGAGTACACTTCTGCCGTGTGTGTGTGTGTGTGTGTGTGTGTGTGTGTGTGTGTGTGTGCGTGCGTGTGCGCGTGCGTATTTTGTGTATAAGTCAGAGGGCAATTTGCCAGTCTGTTTTCTCCTTCCATCATATAGGTCCTAGAAGTTAAACTCGGATTTGATGGCAAGTGTCTTTCCCTGCTAAGCCATCCACAGTGGTGGTCCTAGAACCCGTCTTTTTAATGAATATTTTAATGGATATATATGTACACCTGTGTGTGCACATAGTGTGTTCATGCGTGTGAGGGCCCAAGGTTGACACCAGGTGTCTTCTGTCACTCTCAGATCTCTTGCAGAACTTCAAATGCAACAGTTCAGCTAGTCTGGCTAACTCCACCAGGAATCCCAGGGATTCCGATTTTCACATCCCACCATGCTCACTCAGCCTTTCCAAGTTCTGAGAATCTGAACTCTGGTCCCTAGCTATTACAGCAAGCATGGTACCTTCTGAACCAGCTCCCCAGCTCAATACACATTAGGTAACTGTAAATACAGTTTTCTTTAGGACACCTAGTATCCCCCAAGTATTAGGGAGAAGCTAGTGGCAGCAATAAGAAGTATAACCTTCATGCTCTTAGCCATGTGGCTTCACATCAAATTAATCCCATTCCAGCTTGCTTGGATTTAATTTAGACTAAATTCGAGACCTTTACAGTCCCAAATGGCACATAACACCAAAACTTCATCTCCCAACAAGGATTGCTTTATCTCTCTCTTATCTGTATAGTGGGCTGCCTAATTACTTATACCCAAATATTTGAGTTGCCAATTACATATATTTATAAGCATAATTTAGAAGTTACTTAATTAGTCCTCTTTAATAATTGATCTTAGGGCAGGCATATTTATTTATACTATTAGACAGTATTCCAAAGGCAGCTTTTCTTTCAACAATCAATGAATGCATAATGAGAACGTAGTGCATGTACACTATGAAGAACTATTCAGATGTTTAAAGAAGTTGAAATTTGCAGGTAAATGAATAGATCTAGAAAATACTATGAACTCAGACCCCAGAAAGACAAATGTGACACGTTCTCTCTCATATGAGACTCCCGGCTCTAAATGTGACTCATAGTCTAGAGTGACTGCAGAAAACAGGACAGTAAGGAGGACACGGCCAGGCTGGGAGTGTGGGAGAACAATAGAGCAGTGACAGGTACAAGTGATCTGGGTAGGGTGAATGAAAACTAGGGGCCAGGACTCTAGTTAGAGAAGGGGAAGGGAGAGCAACAGAGAAGGGAAAAAAATACTATGTCTGAATAAGTATTAAGGAATCATACTATTAACTACAAAAAGGAAAAGGCCTATTAAACATGTAAGGCTGTGTATAAATATACATATATAGTTCAAATAAAATTTTCCTAGCTGGGCTGATAATGATATCCCCCAAAACCAAGGACCATCTAACAAAAACCAAAATAGTCCCAAGAAGCCTTCTTTTAAGTCTGTGAAGGTTTGTGCAAGAGACTCCCAAAACATTACATGTTAATGCTCTTAACCCTTGACTGTCCCTCAAAAGTAGAAGGTGAGTCCCTGTTGCTGAAGGCACCATGCATTTCAGATGCAGTGCCCAGAGGTCCCAAGCTGGAACTGATTTGAAAGCCTCCTTTAGGAAAACTAGTTTTCATGGTTCAGAAGGTCTCGTGCAAGCTTTCAAAGGAGGGACGAAACCAACAGTCCCACCCAGCCACAACACTGATGAGCCACAACTATGGCCTGGCCACCATGGCACTATAACCCTAAGGGTGCAGTAGTGGCACAGATACCTTGGTGGTAACCAGTAGCTCTCTAACTGGACTTAGCAACAAGAGAGATACCATGCCTGACTCTAGAAACCTAGCCAATACTCAGAGCTAGTGAAGTAATACATCTTGAAAGAGAACCTGTAACTACCACTTTACTAAACCAGCATAATCCCCAACTACATTCTAAATATTTATCCTTAAACCAAGTATAGTCCTCACCCCTCATCAAGGAAACTTCTCTTTGAAGCAGGAGATTGTTACAGAAAAACACAGCCAATTGTGTGTTTAGTTGTAGAGCCCAGTCCTAACGGATAAATTTATTAAACAACTCCCACACTTAAGGCTCTGGAATCATTGCAAAGGCGATGCAAAGATTCTATGAGCCAGAGGATCAGAGAATATGCTGTTGATACCATGTTTCCTAGTAATATCAGAGCTATACCCATAGTCTGACCAACATGGCTACATAAACATAAGCTGAACAAGGACAACAGCAATAGAGATGCATGCTACTGTGGCTGGGGAAAAGTCCACAAGGTCTCAGTCTTATACAAAGAATGACAGGCAAGGAATGCTGGGAATGGGAGAAATATATTTTTCCCCAATGAAGACCACACTACTGGTTATCCAATACCAAATTGTCTCTGAAAACTTACAAATAACATTATTCAGACTGAGCAGGTTGTGCTTATGTGTTTAGTATGTATACACACACATATGTATGTTACAATTCATAGAAAAAAAGACGCCATGAATTTGAAAGACATCAAGGAGGAGTGTTCAGTAGAGTTTGGAGAAAGGAAGGCATGGACAATTATGCAATTATGTTATTCTAAAAAAATAAAAGAAATACTTTTAAAAGGTAGCTTTAAAAAAAACCTGCAGTTACACAAAGTGCCTGAGTTGATGCCAGTTTTCCTCAGTTGGCTGTATAATTAATAAGAATATTTAGGTATCTAACAGTTACTATATACAGCATTCAAATACAAAAGTAACTCCTGAAGTGTGTACTTTGAGGACAATACAGTTTTGAGGTATACTTTCTAATATATTTCCAAATTATTAATTTGGCCAAAAATCCATCATTACAGTCACACAACTCAGTTAGGCTGCAAAGATTTTCAAAGTGACAATGACACCACAGTAGTTCCAGCCTCGTGTCCTCCCATCTCCTGTAATACCCCTGGAGATGGATTTTCTGAAGGGAAAAATGAATTAGTTCACAGAAAGTGGTACCAATGCTTATATATAAGTACTCTTCCATTCATGAGTCTACATAAGTGATTGTTATGTAATGTGGTTAGACTTCATTTTCAAACTAGTTATTACTCTTGAAAAGAAACTTTAGTCTACAGAATTCCCTACTTCAAACTGTGTGTTATGGGCACACCCATTGTTCATTCAATATTAATGAAGATAAATTCTGACTGGAAATTTCTATTTGAGTACACCAAAATTAAAGCGTTTTGACTAAAACATAACAAAGAATAGCAAAAGCCTACTTAAGAAAACTCTGGGTGCTATTAGCCAGGTTTCTGATCTCCACAGTGCTGAGCACGTGTTCTCACAGAGCTCTGCTGTGGGAGCCCTGCACAGCTGAGCCAGTGCTGTCACCTACAGTGGTATGCAGCTCCTGTCCAGGCCCCTGTACACACTTTCTGGGTTTTCTGCATGAAGAACACTGAAATATAACATGGCATTCACATTGTTTTATTCAGTGTATTTTTTCCTCCTGGGACTACATGAATGTTTCATATCTGACAGAAAATAACTAGTCCTGTTTGCAGCATGAAAACATTCTTTGGTTCAGTGGAAGATGCCCCAAATACACAGGGCTCAGCAGACAGCCTTCCTTCCAGCTTGCTGCTACCATTAGTCGTCATGGGAGCAACTGCCTTCCTTCTGCTTTTCCTGCTGTGTTCTGGTCCAGCTCTTGAGTTTTCTCCACAATATCAGTACTGAACTATTTTCTTCAAGCAAATCAGGGATCTGGCAAAGTCATGCAATGGTTTTCTGACAAGTATGATTTTTTTTTTCTCCAAGGCTAAGAAGTGTCTCCTAAAACTATGTAAGTACAAGGGTATCTTCTGTATGGACACCAACCAAGGCAAGACCAGGCGCTGCTGCTGTCTGAGGAGGCCCAGCCTCTAAAAAATTCAAAAAAAAAAAAAAAAATCTTTGGGAAGGAGGCTGCTGGCTGCCAGGGCCCTGGGTTTTCCTTTCCTGAAGCCATGGTTTTGGCCAAGCCTCAGAATCTCTACCTACCACAAAGGCCCTGAAGAATAAGGCCCTAACAAGGAATACCTGATATCACTACTTAAGGTAATGGCATTCCTTTACCCAGGCCCAATGGAATATAAAATTCTAGGCTAACCAGGAGAATCTGTCCATTTTTTTTTTTCATGATCAATGGAAATTTACATCCACTGAATATTTTCAATGAGCTAGTGCTATCATAAATTACAAGACGTAGTTCTCTGGACTTGAAAAGTTAGAGGCACATTAAATAAAATCACAAGGTCTTATTTGATTAAATGTCAAAATCAGTAACACATTTATGGAACTGTGTAGTAAGTGGCTTCTCCAGAGCATGCTGTAAATATAACTTTTCTACAAGTACATTCTTCTGCACTCCCCAGTTCAGGAGCTGTTAGCATTGTGACTACTGCGTATCAGAACTGTGGCTCACGGCTGAAGAGCCACGTTCTAATCTCATTAGGTTTCCATCTCCACATGTGACTAGTAGGTACTATACTGAATAGTTTGTCCAAGCAAGCTCCCTTGAGACATAATCACAGACTATCTTCACTTTATCCCCAGCACAGCAGATACACAAAAGCTAGGTAAGTGAACAGAAAAAGCAGTGGTGGCTTTCCTGAAGAACAGACATGGATTCCTAAATGATGCCAACAGGACAGCAGCACTCTGAGAGCTGAGTGGAAAGAAATCCTTTGCTCATACCAGACAGTGTGGACAGAGTAGGACCCAGGCTTAAGAGAATTAAGACTAAGTATTCTCTCAAAGGAAAGTCCCTGAGTGAGGGGTGGAAGGGTGTGACATTTTCTGAAATTAAATCACAAAATTTAATAAATAATTTTAACTATTTGAAAATATTCTAAATAGTTGAATTACCATGATCTTGAACTAGTTAAACAAGAATGCCTTGCGGCTTAAGAGATACAAACTGCTCTTGTACAGGACAGGAGTTTGATTACCAGGACAATGCCAGGCAGCTCACAGCCTCCTCTAACTCCAGCTCCAAGGGAGCCAATGGCCTCTTGTGACCTCTGCCAGCACTGCAATCACATGTACAAAACTACACAGGGACATACACATAATATTTTTAATACTGTTAAAAAAAAAAAAAAAAGAAGCAAGGATGCTGAGATTTCTCCCACTTTAGATAAAAATGAATCTTGTAGCTCTTTGCTGTTTTATACTAATAATCCTAACAGGAGCTTCAGGAAGTTACTATATTCAATTCTTCATGATGTCTGAATCTGTATCACCTGGGCTTAAAACTGCAGTAACAGCTACAGTCATCTGTGCATGACTTCTGCTATGCTGTGGCCAAGGCTCTGGACATATTCCTGTTCATTTATTCATGCGCTCAGCTATCAGCGTAGAAGTAGGACATTATACCCATCATCATGAAATCTCTTCTACATTTCAAGGAAGCACAGCTACCATGATGGCACACTTTGACTCCTCCCACCTGGGATGGTCCATACTCACAGTTATCTGTCAGTTGAGTTCTTAGAAGACTCTGCTACTTGAAAACAGCCACTGTCTACACTCCCTTGCTTTGTTTTTTTCCAAACTACTTAACCACCCTGTGTTGTCTATTTCCTACATGCTAGCATCATTGGTTGTCCCACTAGAATAATTTTTTTGTTTTTTGTTTTTTTCATTGTTGTACTTTCAACCTGCAATGTACTATGTACTGCATTGAGTGCATAGTACTCAATGAATAGAACTCAGTGAATTGAGTAGATGGAGGAACCTATGATACTTGTCACCTAAAGATCACCCTGTGGCTGTCACAAGAAGGTACAGTTCTGCATAAATCCAAGTATTCAGACACACGCCCACAAAATAAACTTTACATCTTGCTTTCCGCATAAACCTCTGAATAAGAAAGTTAATAGAAAGTTAATCTATCCTTGTTTTCCTTGTTCGCCTCTTAATTTCCACGTCACCCTCCTGTATGGATCATCAACAGTGCAAAACTGTCAAGACACTCAATGAGCTGTGCATTTAAGGATGCTATCTAGGACTGTAAAGTACTCTGCACATCACCACAGATGAGAGGTAATCAGGATCTCCTAGCTATGTACCCTGTGACCTACAACAGTGATGTACTTGTAAGACAGAATGGTGTAATAGTGGCGCAACTGTTAGGGAAGTAACCAATCTCTCTCTGGCTTTAAGGCGTACTCCATGAGATGGAACCCACAGGTGACACTACTAAAGTGCCCAAGAACCTGAGACTAAATAGGTCATGAAACTACAGGAAAACCCACTACTATGATTCTGCTAAAGGAACCCAGCAATACAATGACTCCTGACGACTTTCTACTGTACTCATAGATTAATGCCTCACTTAGCCCTTCTTCTGAGAAACAACTTCTTACAGTAGATGAGAACACAGAAACCCATAACTGGGCAATGTAGAAAATAAGAGATTCTGGAGCAATCATTCATAAACAGGATGTCTTTGACAAAGCCCCCACTCCCAAATCTCCCAAGGCTCAGGGCTTTAAGAGGTAAAAGAGGGAGAAAGATTATAAAAAAGACAAAGGTAATTAATTACTCCAAGAAAACAGTATCTTCCAGACACAACAGGATTGGTGCACATATGAATTCACAGAGCCTGCGACAGCGTGCACAGGGCCTGCACAGGTTCAAACCAGATGGGTCCCAGCACTGAAAAGAGGACATGGACAAGGGTTCCCTCTCCTAACCAATAAACTATCAGCAATTGATACCCACTGCAAAAGAAAAACAAATTTTCTCCAAAGGAGTCTTTCTGAGTGTATTAACCACACTTCAGGGAAGGCTCCATGCCAAGTAGTAGTTGGCAAACACAAAACAAACTCAATAGTTTTATAGACCTTTTTTCTCATTTTGTTTTGTTTGGTTATTTTTTTTACTGTTTCATTTCCTTTTGTGTGGATGGGGGTTGTTTTGTGTTAGTTTTAAAGAGTGACAGACTAAAAGCTGGGTGGGTAGGCAGGTGGGGAGAATCTAGGCGGCATTGAGGGAAGGGAAAAACAGGATCAAGAAAGAATGCAGCCTAAATACCAGGCATGCTCACATATGCCTATAATTCTAACACTTAGGAGACAGAGTCAGGAAGATCAGTAGTTCAAAGCCAGTTTCATATACACAATGAATTCAAGGCCATCTTGAGCTACATAAAACTCTGTCTCAAAACAAACTGCATGTCAAAAAGTAATATTGTAAGAATGGTTATATTACTTAAGGTAATCTGTAGATGCAACAACACTCTTTTTTAAATTTCCAATGGCATGCTTCAAAGAACTGGAGTGATGGGGGGTGGGGTGTTAGCAGGGGACGGATCCTAAACTTCATATAAATGCATAAAAATAAGCAAGCAGTGAAAAGAAACCAATGAAAAGAGAACCCAGAAACAAACCCAAATATCTACAACCAACTCATCTTTGGCAATGGTGTCAAAAGCCAACATTGGGAAAAGCCTCTTCAGAAATGGCACTGGAGACCTGGATGTGCACATGTAGAAGAATGCAATTATATTCATATCTTATCCTGGGTAAAATCAGTTCAGAATGGATCTAAGACCTAAAACTTCAGACATGCAAAGGAAACAGTCACCAAAGTGAGAAGAAAGCCTACAGGTGAGGCGGGTGGAGGAGATCCATATTTATAATACATAAAAAACTATAAACATAAAATTATCCAATGGTGAACCAAACATTCAGATCTCAAAAGGAATACAAATGGCTAATAAATATTGAAACAGTCTTCAACATCCTAAGCCATCAGATTAATGCAAATTCAAACTCCTTTATGGTTGTCATCTTTCCCTAGAAGGAATGCCTGTCCTCACAAGAATAAATGGCAAACTGTGGGTAAGGCTGTGGGGAAGTGGAGCACACACTACTAGGGGTGAGAGAAACTAGAGCAGCCACTAGAGAACTGAGTGTGCAGGATCCCGAAAAACAAACAAACCTACAAACTACTACATCTTACACTCATGGATATAGAGCCAAAGACTGCAAGTCACTGAGTGTACTACAGATACACTGATATCTGCACAACCATGCTTATTGTTATAGTGTTCACAATAGCAAAGAAGCAGAACCAGCCCAGATATAGGCCAAAATAGAGAAAATACTGTACAGATATGCAGTGGAGTTTTATTCAGCCACAAAAAGAAAAGGAAAGAAAGAAAGAAGAGAGAAAAAAACATGCTATTTACAGAAAGGGAGAACTAAACTGGATTGGGAAATATTTCCTTTCACATCACTAAACTTAGGTCATCTGCAATAGCAGTATATGCACTTAACTTGAGCCATGTCTCTCACCCAATCAAAAACACACATCTTAAATAATGTATAAAAGGCTGTAAACTCAAAAATAAAATACACAACTGAATTAAAAATAGGCAAAAGTGGCTGAAGCTATAGCTGTCATTGAGAGGTAGCCCAGAATGTGCAAATCTGATTACCATGATAGGGGAGAGGAGGAACAAAGACTTGAGTAATTTCCTCCCTAAGAACACAAACAGCCAGTGAGGACATGGAAAGATATGGAATGTCTTCGATAGGAAACTGCAAACTGAAGTGTAGGGACACCACTGACAGCTAATAGGCAGCTATTACTGAAGACAGTAGCAGTGCTGTCCAGGACATGGAACTGTGTCCTTCTTCACATGTCATGGCAATGCAGAACCTTCAGGAAATAGTTGGGCCACTTCTGAAACAGCAGGCGCTGAATTACCACAGGGCCCAGCAACTCTACTCCAAGCTATACGTTCCAAAGGAATGAAAGCGGGGATTCAGTGTTTTCTACACAGATGTTCCTAACAGTATTATTCACAATACTAAAATCAACCTACTGCCTCTTAATTGATATGGGAAGAGGAGGGTAACATATTAATGCAATATAACTTGGAAATTTAAAAAAATCTAAATAGTGATATATGACTAAGTAGTGATATAGCATAAATGACTAAGCCATAAAAGAAACCAGTCGTGAAGACATTTTATGATTCCATGTCATGGACCCAACTGTGTCCCATCAGCAAGATGACTCAACAGGTGCAGGTGCTCACTCTGTCAAGCCTGACCACCCCAGTTCTACCCCTGAATCCCACATGTTGAAAGAACTGAACTGACTCTTAGAAGTTGTCCTCTGAGCTCTACACACATAGGATGGATCAGCACATAAAGGCACTTGCCACCAGGCCTGACAACCTGAGTTCGATCCCTAGCACCCACGTGGTAGAAAGAAACAGCCAACTCCCAAAAGCTTCCCTCTGACCTCTACGTGTATTATCAGGCAAGCAGGTACACATGCAGAAATGAAGTGTTAGAAACAAAGCTGCTGCCTAACGTACCAGACACTGTATGACTCTGGGGAGGAACGTAAAGCCCGGAAGGTGCCTCCTTACAGAGACAGCGAAGGACTTCAACTGCAGTTGTTCTTCAGAAGTGTTTTCAAACACTGGAAAGAAAGTGGCACAAGCCATTACAAACGCCATCATCGTCACAACCGAGGGCAGTAGGAGTTCATCCTTTGATAGAAGAGGCAGCATGCTGTAAAGGAAAATAAAAACAACAAAAGAAATAATTATGGTGTAAATTTTCCAATGACTATAATAATCATGCTGGAAATATTATAAAAATTGGTTTGACTCACCTAAATGTTGAAACCAGTAAAAACCAGGTTGACATGAAAGGAATTTCACTTAAAACTAAGCAAACTGGTCTAAAATGACAAGAAAAAACATTTTAATGTTACAGAATATAACTTTACCCCTAGCCTGGAAAAATACAAATAAACTCTACATGTCTGATTTTCAAGGTTAGTTTAAAAGAAGGAAAAGTTCTCCATGTGACTATTTAGGAAGTGTCAACTTCTCCACACTGTCTAGTGAACAGCCACATGACTAGGTCACTAGCAAACACTCCTTCGTGTGCCACATGAACAGTCCCTTGAGAAAAAGACGAGAGAAAGCATTTCTTTCTACTCTGCAAACACAAAGTGACTCCCAAGGCAACTGATTTCAAACTTCTTCCACGTTACATGCTTCTCAGTTGGTTACAAACTAAAGTTATGACAAACAGGATTACCACATCATTGGAGAAAGGATAACAAAGGAGAATGATAAAGGGGACAAGTTAAAAAATATTAAGCTAAAAGAAAGGTGAAAGCTGAATAATTAGAAGCTACACAGAAAGGGCAAGGTCATAGGACGGGAACACGTGCTGATAAACAAAGCCACCACTTTTCTGGGGTCTACGTATCACCACAGCCTTTGTCTGATGCTTTCTGGACTTGACTGCATCCATGCTCAAGGAGAAGCAGGCTAGTTAGAACCTCTTAGTCCTAGTTCCACAGCTGACACTTAACTATGTGACTCAAGCTAATGGTTAATTTCACTGTTCTCGACAAGTATCCCCTAATATTTATTTTTAGCAATACAAAAAGTTTTCTAAGAGTAACAGCTGTTGAATTACTGTTGCTATTACTACTACTCTCTCCCCTCTTATGTTTAAAAAGATTCCAAAAAGCTTGAGCATTATCCCTCTGCAATGGTTTGAAGGAGAGCATCCCCTATAGGCTCAGGTGTTTGAATACTTGGTCCCTACTTGGTTGCACTGTTTGGGGACGTTTAGGACATATATGTAGCGCTGCAGGAGGAAGTATGTCATTGGAGCTGGGCTTTGAAGTGTAAAAAAATGTGACATTCAAATGGGAGGATTCAAGTATCCGATGCTATTCTAGGCTTATACTATCGGATTATAACAAAGATACATATACCAAAACTATTATAATTAGAGGATCACACAGCCCCAATCTCACCCAGTTTTTTTTCTATGAAGAATGGAAAGCTGTAATGTTCTTTAACAAAATAATCGCTTTAAGGACTACCAAGAGGGTCTGAGCCCTTCATCTACAGGCTGTGGTGTAGAGGAGCAGAAGGAAAAAAAAATCGAACACAACATATGAAAGACATCACGAAGGTAAATGAAGAGAACAAGGCTAACAGATCGATGTGGGAATGTATGAAATACAAAAGGCAAAGAGGAGAAGCAAGAAAGCCACTTTGAGGGATGTATTTAATTAGTATAGAGAAGATATGAAGACCTGGAAGACATGAGAATATGTCAATAATAATTTTGTCAACTGTTTTGGTTTAAAATGTATTTTATAAAGTAAAATTAAAGCATTATCCTTCTGAAAATGACTAAGATAAATATATTCAAAAATATTGTATGGTTTTATTTTACATTTAAATTAACAATTTTACAAACACCCTTATATAATAAACATAATAAATATATAATTTAAAGATTTCTACTTACAATGATACCAAGAGAATGGACTTTTCATGTACTTGGAAAGAAAACAGAAAGAATGATAGTGCACAGCTGACCTTTAAGAAAGAAGAAGGTGAGACATGATTCAGCAGTGTGAAAAATGTATCACTGTAATTACAAATCTATATAAAACAACCAGTTTATATAGATTATAATATTATAATAATATTATTAATAATATTACTAAATATTATACTCACTACCTAGAAGTAAAAATCAAACAAAATATGCATATTACTTAACTAATGTTAAGTAATGTAAAAAAGTAATGTTTAAGTATGTAAATTAAAAAGCCAATAATAATTATTGAGCTGGTGAGAGAGTGCAGTGGGAATACGGTACATGCCACTGAATCTGACGACCTAAATTCAAACCCTAGGACCCAGGACCCACATGGTGGAAGAAGAGAACTGCCTCTCACAATTTGTCCTTTGACCTGCTGTGGTACAAGTAAAGCCTCTCACCCCCAAAGTATTAATTAAATAAATGAAAAACAATACCAAAACTATTAAAGGGCTATAAAGAACCATCTAAAATGTTTCTGAAACTCAGCTACTAATAAACAAAACTACCAAGTACAGGAAATAATATAACAATCAAACCCCATCACCTCTTGGAACTTGGATAACTACTTAAACAGTATGGGTCCAGCAAGATAACTCAGCAGGTAAAGGCCTGTGTTGCGCAGCCTGATGATGGGGTACCACTTGATAGAAAAAGGGAACCAACACCCATAAGCTGTCCTCTGCTTTACAGTGCACACTATGGGACACATGCACACGCATGTAAAATAAATAATGTAAACTCATTAAGTATGAAAGACAAAAAGGTCAAAATCTAAAACTGAAAACAAAACAGATCTATTGTAGTGGATTTTGAAAGTATGCCCAGTGAAACTGTTTTATGAAGTCATCTGTCTGTATGTGTGTATCTTGCTGCTCAAATACAATTAAGACCCAACACATCACTCTGTAAATACGCTGGCACGCCTATTATACAACAGCCATCCCCTTTGCTCGATTCTGCTCTGTCAGTGTCGGCAAAGCAAGGGCAAAACATGTCAGCTGGACAAGTACAGTAACTTAACTGGTAGCACTGCTACCCTCACAGTAACCTTCAATCACATAACACCCATCTCAAACCCCCTACGGGCTTCCTAGTACACTTACAATAAAATGTGGACTCCTGTGAAATCTGTCATTCCTAAGGCATCAGTCATTGTCTCCTTCACTCAACTTGGCCCCAGCCATATCACTTATCCCTTTATGCTTTAAACAACCCAAACGTTTCCATTATCTCCGCTTCCCAAATCTGTTTCTGTGTCTGTCCTACACAAGCCTCTCAACCAAACATCTGACCTCTGAAACTCTCCCCATTTTTTCTTTTTCTCACCTACCCATGACACACAGAAACAGACACGGACACACATAATATCCATTCCTAGCCTGCTCTCTGTCCTTCTATAGCTCAAGCTGTCTTCTGCCTTCAGCTGTCCAGAAGTTCCAAGTCTTGTCTAACAAGCCTCCCACAGCTGACTGAAATCCACTTGCTCAGCAAGTCTACCATTCTCCTCCAAGCTCTCTCCCTTCCCCACATCACAGACTTGGTCTGTACCAGCAGAACCTAATGCCACCTGTTCAACAGCATTAGACAGACATATGTTATTGCCACCTTTGTGACCCTCATTAACCAACCACTACAAAGCAAAAAACCAACAGTTCTTGAAGT